>NW_026735934.1:0-92519 GCF_949786415.1 Peromyscus eremicus
GCTCGCCTTGCAAGAAACACACTCTGCTTTTGAGAAAACAGCACTCTTCTACTCTCCTGTGTTTCCTGTAGGGCCAGAACAGTGAGCTTGCTCAGAACAAAGAACTGTGCTTCCTACACACACGGGGCATATCTAGTTCAACTCTGCTTAGGAAACTGACAAGAACAGTAGCTTCTCTTCAGTCCAATACACTGTACTTGCTGGGAACAGACGCGAGTGCTATTTGCACTGTGTATGGCAATGGGAGCGCAATAGTGACTCTTCTTAGCAGAAAACAACTCTTGCTAGTAGGACCAGAAACTGCATGGGATTCAACTCCGTTTAGGACTGGGAAACAAACGCTAGCTCGCCTTGCAAGAAACACACTCTGCTTTTGAGAAAACAGCACTCTTCTACTCTCCTGTGTTTCCTATAGGGCCAGAACAGTGAGCTTGCTCAGAACAAAAGAACTGTGCTTCCTACACACACGGGGCATATCTAGTTCAACTCTGCTTAGGAAACTGACAAGAACAGTAGCTTCTCTTCAGTCCAATACACTGTACTTGCTGGGAACAGACCCGAGTGCTATTTGCACTGTGTATGGCAATGGGAGCGCAATAGTGACTCTTCTTAGCAGAAAACAACTCTTGCTCGTAGGACCAGAAACTGCATGGGATTCAACTCCGTTTAGGACTGGGAAACAAACGCTAGCTCGCCTTGCAAGAAACACACTCTGCTTTTGAGAAAACAGCACTCTTCTACTCTCCTGTGTTTCCTATAGGGCCAGAACAGTGAGCTTGCTCAGAACAAAAGAACTGTGCTTCCTACACACACGGGGCATATCTAGTTCAACTCTGCTTAGGAAACTGACAAGAACAGTAGCTGCTCTTCAGTCCAATACACTGTACTTGCTGGGAACAGACGCGAGTGCTATTTGCACTGTGTATGGCAATGGGAGCGCAATAGTGACTCTTCTTAGCAGAAAACAACTCTTGCTCGTAGGACCAGAAACTGCATGGGATTCAACTCCGTTTAGGACTGGGAAACAAACGCTAGCTCGCCTTGCAAGAAACACACTCTGCTTTTGAGAAAACAGCACTCTTCTACTCTCCTGTGTTTCCTATAGGGCCAGAACAGTGAGCTTGCTCAGAACAAAAGAACTGTGCTTCCTACACACACGGGGCATATCTAGTTCAACTCTGCTTAGGAAACTGACAAGAACAGTAGCTTCTCTTCAGTCCAATACACTGTACTTGCTGGGAACAGACGCGAGTGCTATTTGCACTGTGTATGGCAATGGGAGCGCAATAGTGACTCTTCTTAGCAGAAAACAACTCTTGCTCGTAGGACCAGAAACTGCATGGGATTCAACTCCGTTTAGGACTGGGAAACAAACGCTAGCTCGCCTTGCAAGAAACACACTCTGCTTTTGAGAAAACAGCACTCTTCTACTCTCCTGTGTTTCCTGTAGGGCCAGAACAGTGAGCTTGCTCAGAACAAAAGAACTGTGCTTCCTACACACACGGGGCATATCTAGTTCAACTCTGCTTAGGAAACTGACAAGAACAGTAGCTTCTCTTCAGTCCAATACACTGTACTTGCTGGGAACAGACGCGAGTGCTATTTGCACTGTGTATGGCAATGGGAGCGCAATAGTGACTCTTCTTAGCAGAAAACAACTCTTGCTCGTCGGACCAGAAACTGCATGGGATTCAACTCCGTTTAGGACTGGGAAACAAACGCTAGCTCGCCTTGCAAGAAACACACTCTGCTTTTGAGAAAACAGCACTCTTCTACTCTCCTGTGTTTCCTGTAGGGCCAGAACAGTGAGCTTGCTCAGAACAAAAGAACTGTGCTTCCTACACACACGGGGCATATCTAGTTCAACTCTGCTTAGGAAACTGACCAGAACAGTAGCTTCTCTTCAGTCCAATACACTGTACTTGCTGGGAACAGACGCGAGTGCTATTTGCACTGTGTATGGCAATGGGAGCGCAATAGTGACTCTTCTTAGCAGAAAACAACTCTTGCTCGTAGGACCAGAAACTGCATGGGATTCAACTCCGTTTAGGACTGGGAAACAAACGCTAGCTCGCCTTGCAAGAAACACACTCTGCTTTTGAGAAAACAGCACTCTTCTACTCTCCTGTGTTTCCTATAGGGCCAGAACAGTGAGCTTGCTCAGAACAAAAGAACTGTGCTTCCTACACACACGGGGCATATCTAGTTCAACTCTGCTTAGGAAACTGACAAGAACAGTAGCTTCTCTTCAGTCCAATACACTGTACTTGCTGGGAAGAGACGCGAGTGCTATTTGCACTGTGTATGGCAATGGGAGCGCAATAGTGACTCTTCTTAGCAGAAAACAACTCTTGCTCGTAGGACCAGAAACTGCATGGGATTCAACTCCGTTTAGGACTGGGAAACAAACGCTAGCTCGCCTTGCAAGAAACACACTCTGCTTTTGAGAAAACAGCACTCTTCTACTCTCCTGTGTTTCCTATAGGGCCAGAACAGTGAGCTTGCTCAGAACAAAAGAACTGTGCTTCCTACACACACGGGGCATATCTAGTTCAACTCTGCTTAGGAAACTGACACGAACAGTAGCTTCTCTTCAGTCCAATACACTGTACTTGCTGGGAAGAGACGCGAGTGCTATTTGCACTGTGTATGGGAATGGGAGCACAATAGTGACTCTTCTTAGCAGAAAACAACTCTTGCTCGTAGGACCAGAAACTGCATGGGATTCAACTCCGTTTAGGACTGGGAAACAAACGCTAGCTCGCCTTGCAAGAAACACACTCTGCTTTTGAGAAAACAGCACTCTTCTACTCTCCTGTGTTTCCTATAGGGCCAGAACAGTGAGCTTGCTCAGAACAAAAGAACTGTGCTTCCTACACACACGGGGCATATCTAGTTCAACTCTGCTTAGAAAACTGACAAGAACAGTAGCTTCTCTTCAGTCCAATACACTGTACTTGCTGGGAACAGACGCGAGTGCTATTCGCACTGTGTATGGCAATGGGAGCGCAATAGTGACTCTTCTTAGCAGAAAACAACTCTTGCTCGTAGGACCAGAAACTGCATGGGATTCAACTCCGTTTAGGACTGGGAAACAAACGCTAGCTCGCCTTGCAAGAAACACACTCTGCTTTTGAGAAAACAGCACTCTTCTACTCTCCTGTGTTTCCTATAGGGCCAGAACAGTGAGCTTGCTCAGAACAAAAGAACTGTGCTTCCTACACACACGGGGCATATCTAGTTCAACTCTGCTTAGGAAACTGACAAGAACAGTAGCTTCTCTTCAGTCCAATACACTGTACTTGCTGGGAACAGACGCGAGTGCTATTTGCACTGTGTATGGCAATGGGAGCGCAATAGTGACTCTTCTTAGCAGAAAACAACTCTTGCTCGTAGGACCAGAAACTGCATGGGATTCAACTCCGTTTAGGACTGGGAAACAAACGCTAGCTCGCCTTGCAAGAAACACACTCTGCTTTTGAGAAAACAGCACTCTTCTACTCTCCTGTGTTTCCTGTAGGGCCAGAACAGTGAGCTTGCTCAGAACAAAAGAACTGTGCTTCCTACACACACGGGGCATATCTAGTTCAACTCTGCTTAGGAAACTGACAAGAACAGTAGCTTCTCTTCAGTCCAATACACTGTACTTGCTGGGAACAGACGCGAGTGCTATTTGCACTGTGTATGGCAATGGGAGCGCAATAGTGACTCTTCTTAGCAGAAAACAACTCTTGCTAGTAGGACCAGAAACTGCATGGGATTCAACTCCGTTTAGGACTGGGAAACAAACGCTAGCTCGCCTTGCAAGAAACACACTCTGCTTTTGAGAAAACAGCACTCTTCTACTCTCCTGTGTTTCCTATAGGGCCAGAACAGTGAGCTTGCTCAGAACAAAAGAACTGTGCTTCCTACACACACGGGGCATATCTAGTTCAACTCTGCTTAGGAAACTGACAAGAACAGTAGCTTCTCTTCAGTCCAATACACTGTACTTGCTGGGAAGAGACGCGAGTGCTATTTGCACTGTGTATGGCAATGGGAGCGCAATAGTGACTCTTCTTAGCAGAAAACAACTCTTGCTCGTAGGACCAGAAACTGCATGGGATTCAACTCCGTTTAGGACTGGGAAACAAACGCTAGCTCGCCTTGCAAGAAACACACTCTGCTTTTGAGAAAACAGCACTCTTCTACTCTCCTGTGTTTCCTATAGGGCCAGAACAGTGAGCTTGCTCAGAACAAAAGAACTGTGCTTCCTACACACACGGGGCATATCTAGTTCAACTCTGCTTAGGAAACTGACACGAACAGTAGCTTCTCTTCAGTCCAATACACTGTACTTGCTGGGAAGAGACGCGAGTGCTATTTGCACTGTGTATGGGAATGGGAGCACAATAGTGACTCTTCTTAGCAGAAAACAACTCTTGCTCGTAGGACCAGAAACTGCATGGGATTCAACTCCGTTTAGGACTGGGAAACAAACGCTAGCTCGCCTTGCAAGAAACACACTCTGCTTTTGAGAAAACAGCACTCTTCTACTCTCCTGTGTTTCCTATAGGGCCAGAACAGTGAGCTTGCTCAGAACAAAAGAACTGTGCTTCCTACACACACGGGGCATATCTAGTTCAACTCTGCTTAGAAAACTGACAAGAACAGTAGCTTCTCTTCAGTCCAATACACTGTACTTGCTGGGAACAGACGCGAGTGCTATTCGCACTGTGTATGGCAATGGGAGCGCAATAGTGACTCTTCTTAGCAGAAAACAACTCTTGCTCGTAGGACCAGAAACTGCATGGGATTCAACTCCGTTTAGGACTGGGAAACAAACGCTAGCTCGCCTTGCAAGAAACACACTCTGCTTTTGAGAAAACAGCACTCTTCTACTCTCCTGTGTTTCCTATAGGGCCAGAACAGTGAGCTTGCTCAGAACAAAAGAACTGTGCTTCCTACACACACGGGGCATATCTAGTTCAACTCTGCTTAGGAAACTGACAAGAACAGTAGCTTCTCTTCAGTCCAATACACTGTACTTGCTGGGAACAGACGCGAGTGCTATTTGCACTGTGTATGGCAATGGGAGCGCAATAGTGACTCTTCTTAGCAGAAAACAACTCTTGCTCGTAGGACCAGAAACTGCATGGGATTCAACTCCGTTTAGGACTGGGAAACAAACGCTAGCTCGCCTTGCAAGAAACACACTCTGCTTTTGAGAAAACAGCACTCTTCTACTCTCCTGTGTTTCCTGTAGGGCCAGAACAGTGAGCTTGCTCAGAACAAAAGAACTGTGCTTCCTACACACACGGGGCATATCTAGTTCAACTCTGCTTAGGAAACTGACAAGAACAGTAGCTTCTCTTCAGTCCAATACACTGTACTTGCTGGGAACAGACGCGAGTGCTATTTGCACTGTGTATGGCAATGGGAGCGCAATAGTGACTCTTCTTAGCAGAAAACAACTCTTGCTAGTAGGACCAGAAACTGCATGGGATTCAACTCCGTTTAGGACTGGGAAACAAACGCTAGCTCGCCTTGCAAGAAACACACTCTGCTTTTGAGAAAACAGCACTCTTCTACTCTCCTGTGTTTCCTATAGGGCCAGAACAGTGAGCTTGCTCAGAACAAAAGAACTGTGCTTCCTACACACACGGGGCATATCTAGTTCAACTCTGCTTAGGAAACTGACAAGAACAGTAGCTTCTCTTCAGTCCAATACACTGTACTTGCTGGGAACAGACCCGAGTGCTATTTGCACTGTGTATGGCAATGGGAGCGCAATAGTGACTCTTCTTAGCAGAAAACAACTCTTGCTCGTAGGACCAGAAACTGCATGGGATTCAACTCCGTTTAGGACTGGGAAACAAACGCTAGCTCGCCTTGCAAGAAACACACTCTGCTTTTGAGAAAACAGCACTCTTCTACTCTCCTGTGTTTCCTATAGGGCCAGAACAGTGAGCTTGCTCAGAACAAAAGAACTGTGCTTCCTACACACACGGGGCATATCTAGTTCAACTCTGCTTAGGAAACTGACAAGAACAGTAGCTGCTCTTCAGTCCAATACACTGTACTTGCTGGGAACAGACGCGAGTGCTATTTGCACTGTGTATGGCAATGGGAGCGCAATAGTGACTCTTCTTAGCAGAAAACAACTCTTGCTCGTAGGACCAGAAACTGCATGGGATTCAACTCCGTTTAGGACTGGGAAACAAACGCTAGCTCGCCTTGCAAGAAACACACTCTGCTTTTGAGAAAACAGCACTCTTCTACTCTCCTGTGTTTCCTATAGGGCCAGAACAGTGAGCTTGCTCAGAACAAAAGAACTGTGCTTCCTACACACACGGGGCATATCTAGTTCAACTCTGCTTAGGAAACTGACAAGGACAGTAGCTTCTCTTCAGTCCAATACACTGTACTTGCTGGGAACAGACGCGAGTGCTATTTGCACTGTGTATGGCAATGGGAGCGCAATAGTGACTCTTCTTAGCAGAAAACAACTCTTGCTCGTAGGAGCAGAAACTGCATGGGATTCAACTCCGTTTAGGACTGGGAAACAAACGCTAGCTCGCCTTGCAAGAAACACACTCTGCTTTTGAGAAAACAGCACTCTTCTACTCTCCTGTGTTTCCTGTAGGGCCAGAACAGTGAGCTTGCTCAGAACAAAAGAACTGTGCTTCCTACACACACGGGGCATATCTAGTTCAACTCTGCTTAGGAAACTGACAAGAACAGTAGCTTCTCTTCAGTCCAATACACTGTACTTGCTGGGAACAGACGCGAGTGCTATTTGCACTGTGTATGGCAATGGGAGCGCAATAGTGACTCTTCTTAGCAGAAAACAACTCTTGCTCGTAGGACCAGAAACTGCATGGGATTCAACTCCGTTTAGGACTGGGAAACAAACGCTAGCTCGCCTTGCAAGAAACACACTCTGCTTTTGAGAAAACAGCACTCTTCTACTCTCCTGTGTTTCCTGTAGGGCCAGAACAGTGAGCTTGCTCAGAACAAAAGAACTGTGCTTCCTACACACACGGGGCATATCTAGTTCAACTCTGCTTAGGAAACTGACAAGAACAGTAGCTTCTCTTCAGTCCAATACACTGTACTTGCTGGGAACAGACGCGAGTGCTATTTGCACTGTGTATGGCAATGGGAGCGCAATAGTGACTCTTCTTAGCAGAAAACAACTCTTGCTCGTAGGACCAGAAACTGCATGGGATTCAACTCCGTTTAGGACTGGGAAACAAACGCTAGCTCGCCTTGCAAGAAACACACTCTGCTTTTGAGAAAACAGCACTCTTCTACTCTCCTGTGTTTCCTATAGGGCCAGAACAGTGAGCTTGCTCAGAACAAAAGAACTGTGCTTCCTACACACACGGGGCATATCTAGTTCAACTCTGCTTAGGAAACTGACAAGAACAGTAGCTTCTCTTCAGTCCAATACACTGTACTTGCTGGGAACAGACCCGAGTGCTATTTGCACTGTGTATGGCAATGGGAGCGCAATAGTGACTCTTCTTAGCAGAAAACAACTCTTGCTCGTAGGACCAGAAACTGCATGGGATTCAACTCCGTTTAGGACTGGGAAACAAACGCTAGCTCGCCTTGCAAGAAACACACTCTGCTTTTGAGAAAACAGCACTCTTCTACTCTCCTGTGTTTCCTATAGGGCCAGAACAGTGAGCTTGCTCAGAACAAAAGAACTGTGCTTCCTACACACACGGGGCATATCTAGTTCAACTCTGCTTAGGAAACTGACAAGAACAGTAGCTGCTCTTCAGTCCAATACACTGTACTTGCTGGGAACAGACGCGAGTGCTATTTGCACTGTGTATGGCAATGGGAGCGCAATAGTGACTCTTCTTAGCAGAAAACAACTCTTGCTCGTAGGACCAGAAACTGCATGGGATTCAACTCCGTTTAGGACTGGGAAACAAACGCTAGCTCGCCTTGCAAGAAACACACTCTGCTTTTGAGAAAACAGCACACTTCTACTCTCCTGTGTTTCCTATAGGGCCAGAACAGTGAGCTTGCTCAGAACAAAAGAACTGTGCTTCCTACACACACGGGGCATATCTAGTTCAACTCTGCTTAGGAAACTGACAAGAACAGTAGCTTCTCTTCAGTCCAATACACTGTACTTGCTGGGAAGAGACGCGAGTGCTATTTGCACTGTGTATGGGAATGGGAGCACAATAGTGACTCTTCTTAGCAGAAAACAACTCTTGCTCGTAGGACCAGAAACTGCATGGGATTCAACTCCGTTTAGGACTGGGAAACAAACGCTAGCTCGCCTTGCAAGAAACACACTCTGCTTTTGAGAAAACAGCACTCTTCTACTCTCCTGTGTTTCCTATAGGGCCAGAACAGTGAGCTTGCTCAGAACAAAAGAACTGTGCTTCCTACACACACGGGGCATATCTAGTTCAACTCTGCTTAGGAAACTGACAAGAACAGTAGCTTCTCTTCAGTCCAATACACTGTACTTGCTGGGAACAGACGCGAGTGCTATTTGCACTGTGTATGGCAAAGGGAGCGCAATAGTGACTCTTCTTAGCAGAAAACAACTCTTGCTCGTAGGACCAGAAACTGCATGGGATTCAACTCCGTTTAGGACTGGGAAACAAACGCTAGCTCGCCTTGCAAGAAACACACTCTGCTTTTGAGAAAACAGCACTCTTCTACTCTCCTGTGTTTCCTATAGGGCCAGAACAGTGAGCTTGCTCAGAACAAAAGAACTGTGCTTCCTACACACACGGGGCATATCTAGTTCAACTCTGCTTAGAAAACTGACAAGAACAGTAGCTTCTCTTCAGTCCAATACACTGTACTTGCTGGGAACAGACGCGAGTGCTATTCGCACTGTGTATGGCAATGGGAGCGCAATAGTGACTCTTCTTTGGAGAAAACAACTCTTGCTAGTAGGAGCAGAAACTGCATGGGATTCAACTCCGTTTAGGACTGGGAAACAAACGCTAGCTCGCCTTGCAAGAAACACACTCTGCTTTTGAGAAAACAGCACTCTTCTACTCTCCTGTGTTTCCTATAGGGCCAGAACAGTGAGCTTGCTCAGAACAAAAGAACTGTGCTTCCTACACACACGGGGCATATCTAGTTCAACTCTGCTTAGGAAACTGACAAGAACAGTAGCTTCTCTTCAGTCCAATACACTGTACTTGCTGGGAGGAGACGCGAGTGCTATTTGCACTGTGTATGGCAATGGGAGCGCAATAGTGACTCTTCTTAGCAGAAAACAACTCTTGCTCGTAGGACCAGAAACTGCATGGGATTCAACTCCGTTTAGGACTGGGAAACAAACGCTAGCTCGCCTTGCAAGAAACACACTCTGCTTTTGAGAAAACAGCACTCTTCTACTCTCCTGTGTTTCCTATAGGGCCAGAACAGTGAGCTTGCTCAGAACAAAAGAACTGTGCTTCCTACACACACGGGGCATATCTAGTTCAACTCTGCTTAGGAAACTGACCAGAACAGTAGTTTCTCTTCAGTCCAATACACTGTACTTGCTGGGAACAGACGCGAGTGCTATTTGCACTGTGTATGGCAATGGGAGCGCTATAGTGACTCTTCTTAGCAGAAAACAACTCTTGCTCGTAGGACCAGAAACTGCATGGGATTCAACTCCGTTTAGGACTGGGAAACAAACGCTAGCTCGCCTTGCAAGAAACACACTCTGCTTTTGAGAAAACAGCACTCTTCTACTCTCCTGTGTTTCCTATAGGGCCAGAACAGTGAGCTTGCTCAGAACAAAAGAACTGTGCTTCCTACACACACGGGGCATATCTAGTTCAACTCTGCTTAGGAAACTGACAAGAACAGTAGCTTCTCTTCAGTCCAATACACTGTACTTGCTGGGAACAGACGCGAGTGCTATTTGCACTGTGTATGGCAATGGGAGCGCAATAGTGACTCTTCTTAGCAGAAAACAACTCTTGCTCGTAGGACCAGAAACTGCATGGGATTCAACTCCGTTTAGGACTGGGAAACAAACGCTAGCTCGCCTTGCAAGAAACACACTCTGCTTTTGAGAAAACAGCACTCTTCTACTCTCCTGTGTTTCCTATAGGGCCAGAACAGTGAGCTTGCTCAGAACAAAAGAACTGTGCTTCCTACACACACGGGGCATATCTAGTTCAACTCTGCTTAGGAAACTGACAAGAACAGTAGCTTCTCTTCAGTCCAATACACTGTACTTGCTGGGAACAGACGCGAGTGCTATTTGCACTGTGTATGGCAATGGGAGCGCAATAGTGACTCTTCTTAGCAGAAAACAACTCTTGCTCGTAGGACCAGAAACTGCATGGGATTCAACTCCGTTTAGGACTGGGAAACAAACGCTAGCTCGCCTTGCAAGAAACACACTCTGCTTTTGAGAAAACAGCACTCTTCTACTCTCCTGTGTTTCCTATAGGGCCAGAACAGTGAGCTTGCTCAGAACAAAAGAACTGTGCTTCCTACACACACGGGGCATATCTAGTTCAACTCTGCTTAGGAAACTGACAAGAACAGTAGCTTCTCTTCAGTCCAATACACTGTACTTGCTGGGAACAGACGCGAGTGCTATTTGCACTGTGTATGGCAATGGGAACGCAATAGTGACTCTTCTTAGCAGAAAACAACTCTTGCTCGTAGGACCAGAAACTGCATGGGATTCAACTCCGTTTAGGACTGGGAAACAAACGCTAGCTCGCCTTGCAAGAAACACACTCTGCTTTTGAGAAAACAGCACTCTTCTACTCTCCTGTGTTTCCTATAGGGCCAGAACATTGAGCTTGCTCAGAACAAAAGAACTGTGCTTCCTACACACACGGGGCATATCTAGTTCAACTCTGCTTAGGAAACTGATAAGAACAGTAGCTTCTCTTCAGTCCAATACACTGTACTTGCTGGGAACAGACGCGAGTGCTATTTGCACTGTGTATGGCAATGGGAGCACAATAGTGACTCTTCTTAGCAGAAAACAACTCTTGCTCGTAGGACGAGAAACTGCATGGGATTCAACTCCGTTTAGGACTGGGAAACAAACGCTAGCTCGCCTTGCAAGAAACACACTCTGCTTTTGAGAAATCAGCACTCTTCTACTCTCCTGTGTTTCCTATAGGGCCAGAACAGTGAGCTTGCTCAGAACAAAAGAACTGTGCTTCCTACACACACGGGGCATATCTAGTTCAACTCTGCTTAGGAAACTGACAAGAACAGTAGCTTCTCTTCAGTCCAATACACTGTACTTGCTGGGAACAGACGCGAGTGCTATTTGCACTGTGTATGGCAATGGGAGCGCAATAGTGACTCTTCTTAGCAGAAAACAACTCTTGCACGTAGGACCACAAACTGCATGGGATTCAACTCCGTTTAGGACTGGGAAACAAACGCTAGCTCGCCTTGCAAGAAACACACTCTGCTTTTGAGAAAACAGCACTCTTCTACTCTCCTGTGTTTCCTATAGGACCAGAACAGTGAGCTTGCTCAGAACAAAAGAACTGTGCTTCCTACACACACGGGGCATATCTAGTTCAACTCTGCTTAGGAAACTGACAAGAACAGTAGCTTCTCTTCAGTCCAATACACTGTACTTGCTGGGAACAGACGCGAGTGCTATTTGCACTGTGTATGGCAATGGGAGCGCAATAGTGACTCTTTTTTGGAGAAAACAACTCTTGCTCGTAGGAGCAGAAACTGCATGGGATTCAACTCCGTTTAGGACTGGGAAACAAACGCTAGCTCGCCTTGCAAGAAACACACTCTGCTTTTGAGAAAACAGCACTCTTCTACTCTCCTGTGTTTCCTATAGGGCCAGAACAGTGAGCTTGCTCAGAACAAAAGAACTGTGCTTCCTACACACACGGGGCATATCTAGTTCAACTCTGCTTAGGAAACTGACAAGAACAGTAGCTTCTCTTCAGTCCAATACACTGTACTTGCTGGGAACAGACGCGAGTGCTATTTGCACTGTGTATGGCAATGGGAGCGCAATAGTGACTCTTCTTAGCAGAAAACAACTCTTGCTCGTAGGACCAGAAACTGCATGGGATTCAACTCCGTTTAGGACTGGGAAACAAACGCTAGCTCGCCTTGCAAGAAACACACTCTGCTTTTGAGAAAACAGCACTCTTCTACTCTCCTGTGTTTCCTATAGGGCCAGAACAGTGAGCTTGCTCAGAACAAAAGAACTGTGCTTCCTACACACACGGGGCATATCTAGTTCAACTCTGCTTAGGAAACTGACAAGAACAGTAGCTTCTCTTCAGTCCAATACACTGTACTTGCTGGGAACAGACGCGAGTGCTATTTGCACTGTGTATGGCAATGGGAGCGCAATAGTGACTCTTCTTAGCAGAAAACAACTCTTGCTCGTAGGACCAGAAACTGCATGGGATTCAACTCCGTTTAGGACTGGAAAACAAACGCTAGCTCGCCTTGCAAGAAACACACTCTGCTTTTGAGAAAACAGCACTCTTCTACTCTCCTGTGTTACCTATAGGGCCAGAACAGTGAGCTTGCTCAGAACAAAAGAACTGTGCTTCCTACACACACGGGGCATATCTAGTTCAACTCTGCTTAGGAAACTGACAAGAACAGTAGCTTCTCTTCAGTCCAATACACTGTACTTGCTGGGAACAGACGCGAGTGCTATTTGCACTGTGTATGGCAATGGGAGCGCAATAGTGACTCTTTTTTGGAGAAAACAACTCTTGCTCGTAGGAGCAGAAACTGCATGCGATTCAACTCCGTTTAGGACTGGGAAACAAACGCTAGCTCGCCTTGCAAGAAACACACTCTGCTTTTGAGAAAACAGCACTCTTCTACTCTCCTGTGTTTCCTATAGGGCCAGAACAGTGAGCTTGCTCAGAACAAAAGAACTGTGCTTCCTACACACACGGGGCATATCTAGTTCAACTCTGCTTAGGAAACTGACCAGAACAGTAGCTTCTCTTCAGTCCAATACACTGTACTTGCTGGGAACAGACGCGAGTGCTATTTGCACTGTGTATGGCAATGGGAGCGCAATAGTGACTCTTCTTAGCAGAAAACAACTCTTGCTCGTAGGACCAGAAACTGCATGGGATTCAACTCCGTTTAGGACTGGGAAACAAACGCTAGCTCGCCTTGCAAGAAACACACTCTGCTTTTGAGAAAACAGCACTCTTCTACTCTCCTGTGTTTCCTATAGGGCCAGATCAGTGAGATTGCTCAGAACAAAAGAACTGTGCTTCCTACACACACGGGGCATATCTAGTTCAACTCTGCTTAGGAAACTGACAAGAACAGTAGCTTCTCTTCAGTCCGATACACTGTACTTGCTGGGAACAGACGCGAGTGCTATTTGCACTGTGTATGGCAATGGGAGCGCAATAGTGACTCTTCTTAGCAGAAAACAACTCTTGCTCGTAGGACCAGAAACTGCATGGGATTCAACTCCGTTTAGGACTGGGAAACAAACGCTAGCTCGCCTTGCAAGAAACACACTCTGCTTTTGAGAAAACAGCACTCTTCTACTCTCCTGTGTTTCCTGTAGGGCCAGAACAGTGAGCTTGCTCAGAACAAAAGAACTGTGCTTCCTACACACACCGGGCATATCTAGTTCAACTCTGCTTAGGAAACTGACAAGAACAGTAGCTTCTCTTCAGTCCAATACACTGTACTTGCTGGGAACAGACGCGAGTGCTATTTGCACTGTGTATGGCAATGGGAGCGCAATAGTGACTCTTCTTAGCAGAAAACAACTCTTGCTCGTAGGACGAGAAACTGCATGGGATTCAACTCCGTTTAGGACTGGGAAACAAACGCTAGCTCGCCTTGCAAGAAACACACTCTGCTTTTGAGAAAACAGCACTCTTCTACTCTCCTGTGTTTCCTATAGGGCCAGAACAGTGAGCTTGCTCAGAACAAAAGAACTGTGCTTCCTACACACACGGGGCATATCTAGTTCAACTCTGCTTAGGAAACTGACAAGAACAGTAGCTTCTCTTCAGTCCAATACACTGTACTTGCTGGGAACAGACGCCAGTGCTATTTGCACTGTGTATGGCAATGGGAGCGCAATAGTGACTCTTCTTAGCAGAAAACAACTCTTGCTCGTAGGACCAGAAACTGCATGGGATTCAACTCCGTTTAGGACTGGGAAACAAACGCTAGCTCGCCTTGCAAGAAACACACTCTGCTTTTGAGAAAACAGCACTCTTCTACTCTCCTGTGTTTCCTATAGGGCCAGAACAGTGAGCTTGCTCAGAACAAAAGAACTGTGCTTCCTACACACACGGGGCATATCTAGTTCAACTCTGCTTAGGAAACTGACAAGAACAGTAGCTTCTCTTCAGTCCAATACACTGTACTTGCTGGGAACAGACGCGAGTGCTATTTGCACTGTGTATGGCAATGGGAGCCCAATAGTGACTCTTCTTTGGAGAAAACAACTCTTTATAGTAGGAGCAGAAACTGCATGGGATTCAACTCCGTTTAGGACTGGGAAATAAACGCTAGCTCGCCTTGCAAGAAACACACTCTGCTTTTGAGAAAACAGCACTCTTCTACTCTCCTGTGTTTCCTATAGGGCCAGAACAGTGAGCTTGCTCAGAACAAAAGAACTGTGCTTCCTACACACACGGGGCATATCTAGTTCAACTCTGCTTAGGAAACTGACAAGAACAGTAGCTTCTCTTCAGTCCAATACACTGTACTTGCTGGGAACAGACGCGAGTGCTATTTGCACTGTGTATGGCAATGGGAGCGCAATAGTGACTCTTCTTAGCAGAAAACAACTCTTGCTCGTAGGACGAGAAACTGCATGGGATTCAACTCCGTTTAGGACTGGGAAACAAATGCTAGCTCGACTTGCAAGAAACACACTCTGCTTTTGAGAAAACAGCACTCTTCTACTCTCCTGTGTTTCCTATAGGGCCAGAACAGTGAGCTTGCTCAGAACAAAAGAACTGTGCTTCCTACACACACGGGGCATATCTATTTCAACTCTGCTTAGGAAACTGACAAGAACAGTAGCTTCTCTTCAGTCCAATACACTGTACTTGCTGGGAACAGACGCGAGTGCTATTTGCACTGTGTATGGCAATGGGAGCTCAATAGTGACTCTTCTTAGCAGAAAACAACTCTTGCTCGTAGGACGAAAAACTGCATGGGATTCAACTCCGTTTAGGACTGGGAAACAAACGCTAGCTCGCCTTGCAAGAAACACACTCTGCTTTTGAGAAAACAGCACTCTTCTACTCTCCTGTGTTTCCTATAGGGCCAGATCAGTGAGCTTGCTCAGAACAAAAGAACTGTGCTTCCTACACACACGGGGCATATCTAGTTCAACTCTGCTTAGGAAACTGACAAGAACAGTAGCTTCTCTTCAGTCCAATACACTGTACTTGCTGGGAACAGACGCGAGTGCTATTTGCACTGTGTATGGCAATGGGAGCGCAATAGTGACTCTTCTTAGCAGAAAACAACTCTTGCTCGTAGGACCAGAAACTGCATGGGATTCAACTCCGTTTAGGACTGGGAAACAAACGCTAGCTCGCCTTGCAAGAAACACACTCTGCTTTTGAGAAAACAGCACTCTTCTACTCTCCTGATTTTCCTATAGGGCCAGAACAGTGAGCTTGCTCAGAACAAAAGAACTGTGCTTCCTACACACACGGGGCATATCTAGTTCAACTCTGCTTAGGAAACTGTCAAGAACAGTAGCTTCTCTTCAGTCCAATACACTGTACTTGCTGGGAACAGACGCGAGTGCTATTTGCACTGTGTATGGCAATGGGAGCGCAATAGTGACTCTTCTTAGCAGAAAACAACTCTTGCTCGTAGGACGAGAAACTGCATGGGATTCAACTCCGTTTAGGACTGGGAAACAAACGCTAGCTCGCCTTGCAAGAAACACACTCTGCTTTTGAGAAAACAGCACTCTTCTACTCTCCTGTGTTTCCTATAGGGCCAGAACAGTGAGCTTGCTCAGAACAAAAGAACTGTGCTTCCTACACACACGGGGCATATCTAGTTCAACTCTGCTTAGGAAACTGACAAGAACAGTAGCTTCTCTTCAGTCCAATACACTGTACTTGCTGGGAAGAGACGCGAGTGCTATTTGCACTGTGTATGGCAATGGGAGCGCAATAGTGACTCTTTTTTGGAGAAAACAACTCTTGCTCGTAGGAGCAGAAACTGCATGGGATTCAACTCCGTTTAGGACTGGGAAACAAACGCTAGCTCGCCTTGCAAGAAACACACTCTGCTTTTGAGAAAACAGCACTCTTCTACTCTCCTGTGTTTCCTATAGGGCCAGAACAGTGAGCTTGCTCAGAACAAAAGAACTGTGCTTCCTACACACACGGGGCATATCTAGTTCAACTCTGCTTAGGAAACTGACAAGAACAGTAGCTTCTCTTCAGTCCAATACACTGTACTTGCTGGGAAGAGACGCGAGTGCTATTTGCACTGTGTATGGCAATGGGAGCGCAATAGTGACTCTTCTTAGCAGAAAACAACTCTTGCTCGTAGGACCAGAAACTGCATGGGATTCAACTCCGTTTAGGACTGGGAAACAAACGCTAGCTCGCCTTGCAAGAAACACACTCTGCTTTTGAGAAAACTGCACTCTACTACTCTCCTGTGTTTCCTATAGGGCCAGAAGAGTGAGCTTGCTCAGAACAAAAGAACTGTGCTGCCTACACACACGGGGCATATCTAGTTTAACTCTGCTTAGGAAACTGACAAGAACAGCAGCTTCTCTTCAGTCCAATACACTGTACTTGCTGGGAACAGACGCGAGTGCTATTTGCACTGTGTATGGCAATGGAAGCTCAATAGTGACTCTTCTTAGCAGAAAAAAACTCTTGCTCGTAAGACCAGAAACTGCATGGGATTCAACTCCGTTTAGGACTGCAAAACAAACGCTAGCTCGCCTTGCAAGAAACACAATCTGCTTTTCAGAAAACAGCACTCTTCTGCTCTCCTGTGTTTCCTATAGTGCCAGAACAGTGAGCTTGCTCAGAACAAAAGAACTGTGCTTCCTACACACACGGGGCATATCTAGTTCAACTCTGCTTAGGAAACTGACAAGAACAGTAGCTTCTCTTCAGTCCAATACACTGTACTTTCTGGGAACAGACGCGAGTGCTATTTGCACTGTGTATGGCAATGGGAGAGCAATAGTGACTCTTCTTAGCAGAAAACAACTCTTGCTCGTAGGACCAGAAACTGCATGGGATTCAACTCCTTTTAGGACTTGGAAACAAACGCTAGCTCGCCTTGCAAGAAACACACTCTGCTTTTGAGAAAACAGCACTCTTCTACTCTCCTGTGTTTCCTATTGGGCCAGAACAGTGAGCTTGCTCAGAAAAAAGAACTGTGCTTCCTACACACACGGGGCATATCTAGTTCAACTCTGCTTAGGAAACTGACAAGAACAGTACCTTCTCTTCAGTCCAATACACTGTACTTGCTGGGAACAGACGCGAGTGCTATTTGCACTGCATATGGCAATGGGAGCCCAATAGTGACTCTTCTTAGCAGAAAACAACTCTTGCTCGTAGGACCAGAAACTGCATGGGATTCAACTCCGTTTAGGACTGGGAAACAAACGCTAGCTCGCCTTGCAAGAAACACAATCTGCTTTTGAGAAAACAGCACTCTTTTGCTCTCCTGTGTTTCCTATAGGGCCAGAACAGTGAGCTTGCTCAGAACGAAAGAACTGTGCTTCCTACACACACGAGGCATATCTAGTTCAACTCTGCTTAGGAAACTGACAAGAACAGTAGCTTCTCTTCAGTCCAATACACTGTACTTGCTGGGAACAGACGCGAGTGCTACTTGCACTGTGTATGGCAATGGGAGCGCAGTAGTGACTCTTCTTAGCAGAAAACAACTCTTGCTCGTAGGACCAGAAACTGCATTTGATTCAAGTCCATTTACGACTGGGAAACAAATGCTAGCTCGCCTTACAAGAAATACACTCTGCTTATGAGAAAACTGCACTCTTCTACTCTCCTGTGTTTCCTATAGGGCCAGAACAGTGAGCTTGCTCAGAACAAAAGAACTGTGCTTCCTACACACACGGGGCATATCTAGTTCAACTCTGCTTAGGAAACTGACAAGAACAGTAGCTTCTCTTCAGTCCAATACACTGTACTTGCTGTGAACAGACGCGAGTGCTATTTGCACTGTGTATGGCAATGGGAGCGCAATAGTGACTCTTCTTAGCAGAAAACAACTCTTGCTAGTAGGACCAGAAACTGCATGGGATTCAACTCCGTTTAGGACTGGGAAACAAACGCTAGCTCGCCTTGCAAGAAGCACACTCTGCTTTTGAGAAAACAGCACTCTTCTACTCTCCTGTGTTTCCTATAGGGCCAGAACAGTGAGCTTGCTCAGAACAAAAGAACTGTGCTTCCTACACACACGGGGCATATCTAGTTCAACTCTGCTTAGGAAACTGACAAGAACAGGAGCTTCTCTTCAGTCCAATACACTGTACTTGCTGGGAAGAGACGCGAGTGCTATTTGCACTGTGTATGGCAATGGGAGCGCAATAGTGACTCTTTTTTGGAGAAAACAACTCTTGCTCGTAGGAGCAGAAACTGCATGGGATTCAACTCCGTTTAGGACTGGGAAACAAACGCTAGCTCGCCTTGCAAGAAACACACTCTGCTTTTGAGAAAACAGCACTCTTCTACTCTCCTGTGTTTCCTATAGGGCCAGAACAGTGAGCTTGCTCAGAACAAAAGAACTGTGCTTCCTACACACACGGGGCATATCTAGTTCAACTCTGCTTAGGAAACTGACAAGAACAGTAGCTTCTCTTCAGTCCAATACACTGTACTTGCTGGGAACAGACGCGAGTGCTATTTGCACTGTGTATGGCAATGGGAGCGCAATAGTGACTCTTCTTAGCAGAAAACAACTCTTGCTCGTAGGACCAGAAACTGCATGGGATTCAACTCCGTTTAGGACTGGGAAACAAACGCTAGCTCGCCTTGCAAGAAACACACTCTGCTTTTGAGAAAACAGCACTCTTCTACTCTCCTGTGTTTCCTATAGGGCCAGAACAGTGAGCTTGCTCAGAACAAAAGAACTGTGCTTCCTACACACACGGGGCATATCTAGTTCAACTCTGCTTAGGAAACTGACAAGAACAGTAGCTTCTCTTCAGTCCAATACACTGTACTTGCTGGGAACAGACGCGAGTGCTATTTGCACTGTGTATGGCAATGGGAGCGCAATAGTGACTCTTCTTAGCAGAAAACAACTCTTGCTCGTAGGACGAGAAACTGCATGGGATTCAACTCCGTTTAGGACTGGGAAACAAACGCTAGCTCGCCTTGCAAGAAACACACTCTGCTTTTGAGAAAACAGCACTCTTCTACTCTCCTGTGTTTCCTATAGGGCCAGAACAGTGAGCTTGCTCAGAACAAAAGAACTGTGCTTCCTACACACACGGGGCATATCTAGTTCAACTCTGCTTAGGAAACTGACAAGAACAGTAGCTTCTCTTCAGTCCAATACACTGTACTTGCTGGGAACAGACGTGAGTGCTATTTGCACTGTGTATGGCAATGGGAGCGCAATAGTGACTCTTCTTAGCAGAAAACAACTCTTGCTCGTAGGACCAGAAACTGCATGGGATTCAACTCCGTTTAGGACTGGGAAACAAACGCTAGCTCGCCTTGCAAGAAACACACTCTGCTTTTGAGAAAACAGCACTCTTCTACTCTCCTGTGTTTCCTATAGTGCCAGATCAGTGAGCTTGCTCAGAACAAAAGAACTGTGCTTCCTACACACACGGGGCATATCTAGTTCAACTCTGCTTAGGAAACTGACAAGAACAGTAGCTTCTCTTCAGTCCAATACACTGTACTTGCTGGGAACAGACGCGAGTGCTATTTGCACTGTGTATGGCAATGGGAGCGCAATAGTGACTCTTCTTAGCAGAAAACAACTCTTGCTCGTAGGACCAGAAACTGCATGGGATTCAACTCCGTTTAGGACTGGGAAACAAACGCTAGCTCGCCTTGCAAGAAACACACTCTGCTTTTGAGAAAACAGCACTCTTCTACTCTCCTGTGTTTCCTATAGGGCCAGAACAGTGAGCTTGCTCAGAACAAAAGAACAGTGCTTCCTACACACACGGGGCATATCTAGTTCAACTCTGCTTAGGAAACTGACAAGAGCAGTAGCTTCTCTTCAGTCCAATACACTGTACTTGCTGGGAACAGACGCGAGTGCTATTTGCACTGTGTATGGCAATGGGAGCACAATAGTGACTCTTCTTAGCAGAAAACAACTCTTGCTCGTAGGACCAGAAACTGCATGGGATTCAACTCCGTTTAGGACTGGGAAACAAACGCTAGCTCGCCTTGCAAGAAACACACTCTGCTTTTGAGAAAACAGCACTCTTCTACTCTCCTGTGTTTCCTATAGGGCCAGAACAGTGAGCTTGCTCAGAACAAAAGAACTGTGCTTCCTACACACACGGGGCATATCTAGTTCAACTCTGCTTAGGAAACTGACAAGAACAGTAGCTTCTCTTCAGTCCAATACACTGTACTTGCTGGGAACAGACGCGAGTGCTATTTGCACTGTGTATGGCAATGGGAGCGCAATAGTGACTCTTCTTAGCAGAAAACAACTCTTGCTCGTAGGACCAGAAACTGCATGGGATTCAACTCCGTTTAGGACTGGGAAACAAACGCTAGCTCGCCTTGCAAGAAACACACTCTGCTTTTGAGAAAACAGCACTCTTCTACTCTCCTGTGTTTCCTATAGGGCCAGAACAGTGAGCTTGCTCAGAACAAAAGAACTGTGCTTCCTACACACACGGGGCATATCTAGTTCAACTCTGCTTAGGAAACTGACAAGAACAGTAGCTTCTCTTCAGTCCAATACACTGTACTTGCTGGGAAGAGACGCGAGTGCTATTTGCACTGTGTATGGCAATGGGAGCGCAATAGTGACTCTTTTTTGGAGAAAACAACTCTTGCTCGTAGGAGCAGAAACTGCATGGGATTCAACTCCGTTTAGGACTGGGAAACAAACGCTAGCTCGCCTTGCAAGAAACACACTCTGCTTTTGAGAAAACAGCACTCTTCTACTCTCCTGTGTTTCCTATAGGGCCAGAACAGTGAGCTTGCTCAGAACAAAAGAACTGTGCTTCCTACACACACGGGGCATATCTAGTTCAACTCTGCTTAGGAAACTGACAAGAACAGTAGCTTCTCTTCAGTCCAATACACTGTACTTGCTGGGAAGAGACGCGAGTGCTATTTGCACTGTGTATGGCAATGGGAGCGCAATAGTGACTCTTCTTAGCAGAAAACAACTCTTGCTCGTAGGACCAGAAACTGCATGGGATTCAACTCCGTTTAGGACTGGGAAACAAACGCTAGCTCGCCTTGCAAGAAACACACTCTGCTTTTGAGAAAACAGCACTCTTCGACTCTCCTGTGTTTCCTATAGGGCCAGAACAGTGAGCTTGCTCAGAACAAAAGAACTGTGCTTCCTACACACACGGGGCATATCTAGTTCAACTCTGCTTAGGAAACTGACACGAACAGTAGCTTCTCTTCAGTCCAATACACTGTACTTGCTGGGAACAGACGCGAGTGCTATTTGCACTGTGTATGGCAATGGGAGCGCAATAGTGACTCTTCTTAGCAGAAAACAACTCTTGCTCGTAGGACCAGAAACTGCATGGGATTCAACTCCGTTTAGGACTGGGAAACAAACGCTATCTCGCTTTGCAAGAAACACACTCTGCTTTTGAGAAAACAGCACTCTTCTACTCTCCTGTGTTTCCTATAGGGCCAGAACAGTGAGCTTGCTCAGAACAAAAGAACTGTGCTTCCTACACACACGGGGCATATCTAGTTCAACTCTGCTTAGGAAACTGACAAGAACAGTAGCTTCTCTTCAGTCCAATACACTGTACTTGCTGGGAACAGACGCGAGTGCTATTTGCACTGTGTATGGCAATGGGAGCGCAATAGTGACTCTTCTTAGCAGAAAACAACTCTTGCTCGTATGACCAGAAACTGCATGGGATTCAACTCCGTTTAGGACTGGGAAACAAACGCTAGCTCGCCTTGCAAGAAACACACTCTGCTTTTGAGAAAACAGCACTCTTCTACTCTCCTGTGTTTCCTATAGGGCCAGAACAGTGAGCTTGCTCAGAACAAAAGAACTGTGCTTCCTACACACACGGGGCATATCTAGTTCAACTCTGCTTAGGAAACTGACAAGAACAGTAGCTTCTCTTCAGTCTAATACACTGTACTTGCTGGGAACAGACGCGAGTGCTATTTGCACTGTGTATGGCAATGGGAGCGCAATAGTGACTCTTCTTAGCAGAAAACAACTCTTGCTCGTAGGACCAGAAACTGCATGGGATTCAACTCCGTTTAGGACTGGGAAACAAACGCTAGCTCGCCTTGCAAGAAACACACTCTGCTTTTGAGAAAACAGCACTCTTCTACTCTCCTGTGTTTCCTATAGGGCCAGAACAGTGAGCTTGCTCAGAACAAAAGAACTGTGCTTCCTACACACACGGGGCATATCTAGTTCAACTCTGCTTAGGAAACTGACAAGAACAGTAGCTTCTCTTCAGTCCAATACACTGTACTTGCTGGGAACAGACGCGAGTGCTATTTGCACTGTGTATGGCAATGGAAGCTCAATAGTGACTCTTCTTAGTAGAAAACAACTCTTGCATGTAAGACCAGAAACTGCATGGGATTCAACTCCGTTTAGGACTGGGAAACAAACGCTAGCTCGCCTTGCAAGAAACACACTCTTCTTTTGAGAAAACTGCACTCTACTACTCTCCTGTGTTTCCTATAGGGCCAGAAGAGTGAGCTTGCTCAGAACAAAAGAACTGTGCTGCCTACACACACGGGGCATATCTAGTTTAACTCTGCTTAGGAAACTGACAAGAACAGCAGCTTCTCTTCAGTCCAATACACTGTACTTGCTGGGAACAGACGCGAGTGCTATTTGCACTGTGTATGGCAATGGAAGCTCAATAGTGACTCTTCTTAGCAGAAAAAAACTCTTGCTCGTAAGACCAGAAACTGCATGGGATTCAACTCCGTTTAGGACTGCAAAACAAACGCTAGCTCGCCTTGCAAGAAACACAATCTGCTTTTCAGAAAACAGCACTCTTCTGCTCTCCTGTGTTTCCTATAGTGCCAGAACAGTGAGCTTGCTCAGAACGAAAGAACTGTGCTTCCTACACACACGGGGCATATCTAGTTCAACTCTGCTTAGGAAACTGACAAGAACAGTAGCTTCTCTTCAGTCCAATACACTGTACTTTCTGGGAACAGACGCGAGTGCTATTTGCACTGTGTATGGCAATGGGAGAGCAATAGTGACTCTTCTTAGCAGAAAACAACTCTTGCTCGTAGGACCAGAAACTGCATGGGATTCAACTCCTTTTAGGACTTGGAAACAAACGCTAGCTCGCCTTGCAAGAAACACACTCTGCTTTTGAGAAAACAGCACTCTTCTACTCTCCTGTGTTTCCTATTGGGCCAGAACAGTGAGCTTGCTCAGAAAAAAGAACTGTGCTTCCTACACACACGGGGCATATCTAGTTCAACTCTGCTTAGGAAACTGACAAGAACAGTACCTTCTCTTCAGTCCAATACACTGTACTTGCTGGGAACAGACGCGAGTGCTATTTGCACTGCATATGGCAATGGGAGCCCAATAGTGACTCTTCTTAGCAGAAAACAACTCTTGCTCGTAGGACCAGAAACTGCATGGGATTCAACTCCGTTTAGGACTGGGAAACAAACGCTAGCTCGCCTTGCAAGAAACACAATCTGCTTTTGAGAAAACAGCACTCTTTTGCTCTCCTGTGTTTCCTATAGGGCCAGAACAGTGAGCTTGCTCAGAACGAAAGAACTGTGCTTCCTACACACACGAGGCATATCTAGTTCAACTCTGCTTAGGAAACTGACAAGAACAGTAGCTTCTCTTCAGTCCAATACACTGTACTTGCTGGGAACAGACGCGAGTGCTACTTGCACTGTGTATGGCAATGGGAGCGCAGTAGTGACTCTTCTTAGCAGAAAACAACTCTTGCTCGTAGGACCAGAAACTGCATTTGATTCAAGTCCATTTACGACTGGGAAACAAATGCTAGCTCGCCTTACAAGAAATACACTCTGCTTATGAGAAAACTGCACTCTTCTACTCTCCTGTGTTTCCTATAGGGCCAGAACAGTGAGCTTGCTCAGAACAAAAGAACTGTGCTTCCTACACACACGGGGCATATCTAGTTCAACTCTGCTTAGGAAACTGACAAGAACAGTAGCTTCTCTTCAGTCCAATACACTGTACTTGCTGGGAACAGACGCGAGTGCTATTTGCACTGTGTATGGCAATGGGAGCGCAATAGTGACTCTTCTTAGCAGAAAACAACTCTTGCTAGTAGGACCAGAAACTGCATGGGATTCAACTCCGTTTAGGACTGGGAAACAAACGCTAGCTCGCCTTGCAAGAAGCACACTCTGCTTTTGAGAAAACAGCACTCTTCTACTCTCCTGTGTTTCCTATAGGGCCAGAACAGTGAGCTTGCTCAGAACAAAAGAACTGTGCTTCCTACACACACGGGGCATATCTAGTTCAACTCTGCTTAGGAAACTGACAAGAACAGGAGCTTCTCTTCAGTCCAATACACTGTACTTGCTGGGAAGAGACGCGAGTGCTATTTGCACTGTGTATGGCAATGGGAGCGCAATGGTGACTCTTTTTTGGAGAAAACAACTCTTGCTCGTAGGAGCAGAAACTGCATGGGATTCAACTCCGTTTAGGACTGGGAAACAAACGCTAGCTCGCCTTGCAAGAAACACACTCTGCTTTTGAGAAAACAGCACTCTTCTACTCTCCTGTGTTTCCTATAGGGCCAGAACAGTGAGCTTGCTCAGAACAAAAGAACTGTGCTTCCTACACACACGGGGCATATCTAGTTCAACTCTGCTTAGAAAACTGACAAGAACAGTAGCTTCTCTTCAGTCCAATACACTGTACTTGCTGGGAAGAGACGCGAGTGCTATTTGCACTGTGTATGGCAATGGGAGCGCAATAGTGACTCTTCTTAGCAGAAAACAACTCTTGCTCGTAGGACCAGAAACTGCATGGGATTCAACTCCGTTTAGGACTGGGAAACAAACGCTAGCTCGCCTTGCAAGAAACACACTCTGCTTTTGAGAAAACAGCACTCTTCTACTCTCCTGTGTTTCCTATAGGGCCAGAACAGTGAGCTTGCTCAGAACCAAAGAACTGTGCTTCCTACACACACGGGGCATATCTAGTTCAACTCTGCTTAGGAAACTGACAAGAACAGTAGCTTCTCTTCAGTCCAATACACTGTACTTGCTGGGAACAGACGCGAGTGCTATTTGCACTGTGTATGGCAATGGGAGCGCAATAGTGACTCTTCTTAGCAGAAAACAACTCTTGCTCGTAGGACGAGAAACTGCATGGGATTCAACTCCGTTTAGGACTGGGAAACAAACGCTAGCTCGCCTTGCAAGAAACACACTCTGCTTTTGAGAAAACAGCACTCTTCTACTCTCCTGTGTTTCCTATAGGGCCAGAACAGTGAGCTTGCTCAGAACAAAAGAACTGTGCTTCCTACACACACGGGGCATATCTAGTTCAACTCTGCTTAGGAAACTGACAAGAACAGTAGCTTCTCTTCAGTCCAATACACTGTACTTGCTGGGAACAGACGTGAGTGCTATTTGCACTGTGTATGGCAATGGGAGCGCAATAGTGACTCTTCTTAGCAGAAAACAACTCTTGCTCGTAGGACCAGAAACTGCATGGGATTCAACTCCGTTTAGGACTGGGAAACAAACGCTAGCTCGCCTTGCAAGAAACACACTCTGCTTTTGAGAAAACAGCACTCTTCTACTCTCCTGTTTTTCCTATAGGGCCAGAACAGTGAGCTTGCTCAGAACAAAAGAACTGTGCTTCCTACACACACGGGGCATATCTAGTTCAACTCTGCTTAGGAAACTGACAAGAACAGTAGCTTCTCTTCAGTCCAATACACTGTACTTGCTGGGAACAGACGTGAGTGCTATTTGCACTGTGTATGGCAATGGGAGCGCAATAGTGACTCTTCTTAGCAGAAAACAACTCTCGCTCGTAGGACCAGAAACTGCATGGGATTCAACTCCGTTTAGGACTGGGAAACAAACGCTAGCTCGCCTTGCAAGAAACACACTCTGCTTTTGAGAAAACAGCACTCTTCTACTCTCCTGTGTTTCCTATAGGGCCAGAACAGTGAGCTTGCTCAGAACAAAAGAACTGTGCTTCCTACACACACGGGGCATATCTAGTTCAACTCTGCTTAGGAAACTGACAAGAACAGTAGCTTCTCTTCAGTCCAATACACTGTACTTGCTGGGAAGAGACGCGAGTGCTATTTGCACTGTGTATGGCAATGGGAGCGCAATAGTGACTCTTTTTTGGAGAAAACAACTCTTGCTCGTAGGAGCAGAAACTGCAAGGGATTAAACTCCGTTTAGGACTGGGAAACAAACGCTAGCTCGCCTTGCAAGAAACACACTCTGCTTTTGAGAAAACAGCACTCTTCTACTCTCCTGTGTTTCCTATAGGGCCAGAACAGTGAGCTTGCTCAGAACAAAAGAACTGTGCTTCCTACACACACGGGGCATATCTAGTTCAACTCTGCTTAGGAAACTGACAAGAACAGTAGCTTCCCTTCAGTCCAATACACTGTACTTGCTGGGAAGAGACGCGAGTGCTATTTGCACTGTGTATGGCAATGGGAGCACAATAGTGACTCTTCTTAGCAGAAAACAACTCTTGCTCGTAGGACCAGAAACTGCATGGGATTCAACTCCGTTTAGGACTGGGAAACAAACGCTAGCTCGCCTTGCAAGAAACACACTCTGCTTTTGAGAAAACAGCACTCTTCTACTCTCCTGTGTTTCCTATAGGGCCAGAACAGTGAGCTTGCTCAGAACAAAAGAACTGTGCTTCCTACACACACGGGGCATATCTAGTTCAACTCTGCTTAGGAAACTGACAAGAACAGTAGCTTCTCTTCAGTCCAATACACTGTACTTGCTGGGAACAGACGCGAGTGCTATTTGCACTGTGTATGGCAATGGGAGCGCAATAGTGACTCTTCTTAGCAGAAAACAACTCTTGCTCGTAGGACCAGAAACTGCATGGGATTCAACTCCGTTTAGGACTGGGAAACAAACGCTAGCTCGCCTTGCAAGAAACACAATCTGCTTTTGAGAAAACAGCACTCTTTTGCTCTCTTGTGTTTCCTATAGGGCCAGAACAGTGAGCTTGCTCAGAACAAAAGAACTGTGCTTCCTACACACACGAGGCATATCTAGTTCAACTCTGCTTAGGAAACTGACAAGAACAGTAGCTTCTCTTCAGTCCAATACACTGTACTTGCTGGGAACAGACGCGAGTGCTACTTGCACTGTGTATGGCAATGGGAGCGCAGTAGTGACTCTTCTTAGCAGAAAACAACTCTTGCTCGTAGGACCAGAAACTGCATTTGATTCAAGTCCATTTACGACTGGGAAACAAATGCTAGCTCGCCTTACAAGAAATACACTCTGCTTATGAGAAAACAGCACTCTTCTACTCTCCTGTGTTTCCTATAGGGCCAGAACAGTGAGCTTGCTCAGAACAAAAGAACTGTGCTTCCTACACACACGGGGCATATCTAGTTCAACTCTGCTTAGGAAACTGACAAGAACAGTAGCTTCTCTTCAGTCCAATACACTGTACTTGCTGGGAACAGACGCGAGTGCTATTTGCACTGTGTATGGCAATGGGAGCGCAATAGTGACTCTTCTTAGCAGAAAACAACTCTTGCTCGTAGGACCAGAAACTGCATGGGATTCAACTCCGTTTAGGACTGGGAAACAAACGCTAGCTCGCCTTGCAAGAAACACACTCTGCTTTTGAGAAAACAGCACTCTTCTACTCTCCTGTGTTTCCTATAGGGCCAGAACAGTGAGCTTGCTCAGAACAAAAGAACTGTGCTTCCTACACACACGGGGCATATCTAGTTCAACTCTGCTTAGGAAACTGACAAGAGCAGTAGCTTCTCTTCAGTCCAATACACTGTACTTGCTGGGAACAGACGCGAGTGCTATTTGCACTGTGTATGACAATGGGAGCGCAATAGTGACTCTTCTTAGCAGAAAACAACTCTTGCTCATAGGACCAGAAACTGCATGGGATTCAACTCCGTTTAGGACTGGGAAACAAACGCTAGCTCGCCTTGCAAGAAACACACTCTGCTTTTGAGAAAACAGCACTCTTCTACTCTCCTGTGTTTCCTATAGGGCCAGAACAGTGAGCTTGCTCAGAACAAAAGAACTGTGCTTCCTACACACACGGGGCATATCTAGTTCAACTCTGCTTAGGAAACTGACAAGAACAGTAGCTTCTCTTCAGTCCAATACACTGCACTTGCTGGGAACAGACGCGAGTGCTATTTGCACTGTGTATGGCAATATGAGCGCAATAGAGACTCTTCTTAGCAGAAAACAACTCTTGCATGTAAGACCAGAAACTGCATGGGATTCAACTCCGTTTAGGACTGGGAAACAAACGCTAGCTCGCCTTGCAAGAAACACACTCTGCTTTTGAGAAAACAGCACTCTTCTGCTCTCCTGTGTTTCCTATAGTGCCAGAACAGTGAGCTTGCTCAGAACGAAAGAACTGTGCTTCCTACACACACGGGGCATATCTAGTTCAACTCTGCTTAGGAAACTGACAAGAACAGTAGCTTCTCTTCAGTCCAATACACTGTACTTGCTGGGAACAGACGCGAGTGCTATTTGCACTGTGTATGGCAATGGGAGCGCAATAGTGACTCTTCTTAGCAGAAAACAACTCTTGCTCGTAGGACCAGAAACTGCATGGGATTCAACTCCGTTTAGGACTGGGAAACAAACGCTAGCTCGCCTTGCAAGAAACACACTCTGCTTTTGAGAAAACAGCACTCTTCTACTCTCCTGTGTTTCCTATAGGGCCAGAACAGTGAGCTTGCTCAGAACAAAAGAACTGTGCTTCCTACACACACGGGGCATATCTAGTTCAACTCTGCTTAGGAAACTGACAAGAACAGTAGCTTCTCTTCAGTCCAATACACTGTACTTGCTGGGAACAGACGCGAGTGCTATTTGCACTGTGTATGGCAATGGGAGCGCAATAGTGACTCTTCTTAGCAGAAAACAACTCTTGCTCGTAGGACCAGAAACTGCATGGGATTCAACTCCGTTTAGGACTGGGAAACAAACGCTAGCTCGCCTTGCAAGAAACACACTCTGCTTTTGAGAAAACAGCACTCTTCTACTCTCCTGTGTTTCCTATAGGGCCAGAACAGTGAGCTTGCTCAGAACAAAAGAACTGTGCTTCCTACACACACGGGGCATATCTAGTTCAACTCTGCTTAGGAAACTGACAAGAACAGTAGCTTCTCTTCAGTCCAATACACTGTACTTGCTGGGAACAGACGCGAGTGCTATTTGCACTGTGTATGGCAATGGGAGCGCAATAGTGACTCTTCTTAGCAGAAAACAACTCTTGCTCGTAGGACCAGAAACTGCATGGGATTCAACTCCGTTTAGGACTGGGAAACAAACGCTAGCTCGCCTTGCAAGAAACACACTCTGCTTTTGAGAAAACAGCACTCTTCTACTCTCCTGTGTTTCCTATAGTGCCAGATCAGTGAGCTTGCTCAGAACAAAAGAACTGTGCTTCCTACACACACGGGGCATATCTAGTTCAACTCTGCTTAGGAAACTGACAAGAACAGTAGCTTCTCTTCAGTCCAATACACTGTACTTGCTGGGAACAGACGCGAGTGCTATTTGCACTGTGTATGGCAATGGGAGCGCAATAGTGACTCTTCTTAGCAGAAAACAACTCTTGCTCGTAGGACCAGAAACTGCATGGGATTCAACTCCGTTTAGGACTGGGAAACAAACGCTAGCTCGCCTTGCAAGAAACACACTCTGCTTTTGAGAAAACAGCACTCTTCTACTCTCCTGTGTTTCCTATAGGGCCAGAACAGTGAGCTTGCTCAGAACAAAAGAACTGTGCTTCCTACACACACGGGGCATATCTAGTTCAACTCTGCTTAGGAAACTGACAAGAGCAGTAGCTTCTCTTCAGTCCAATACACTGTACTTGCTGGGAACAGACGCGAGTGCTATTTGCACTGTGTATGACAATGGGAGCGCAATAGTGACTCTTCTTAGCAGAAAACAACTCTTGCTCATAGGACCAGAAACTGCATGGGATTCAACTCCGTTTAGGACTGGGAAACAAACGCTAGCTCGCCTTGCAAGAAACACACTCTGCTTTTGAGAAAACAGCACTCTTCTACTCTCCTGTGTTTCCTATAGGGCCAGAACAGTGAGCTTGCTCAGAACAAAAGAACTGTGCTTCCTACACACACGGGGCATATCTAGTTCAACTCTGCTTAGGAAACTGACAAGAACAGTAGCTTCTCTTCAGTCCAATACACTGCACTTGCTGGGAACAGACGCGAGTGCTATTTGCACTGTGTATGGCAATATGAGCGCAATAGAGACTCTTCTTAGCAGAAAACAACTCTTGCATGTAAGACCAGAAACTGCATGGGATTCAACTCCGTTTAGGACTGGGAAACAAACGCTAGCTCGCCTTGCAAGAAACACACTCTGCTTTTGAGAAAACAGCACTCTTCTGCTCTCCTGTGTTTCCTATAGTGCCAGAACAGTGAGCTTGCTCAGAACGAAAGAACTGTGCTTCCTACACACACGGGACATATCTAGTTCAACTCTGCTTAGGAAACTGACCAGAACAGTAGCTTCTCTTCAGTCCAATACACTGTACTTGCTGGGAACAGACGCGAGTGCTATTTGCACTGTGTATGGCAATGGGAGCGCAATAGTGACTCTTCTTAGCAGAAAACAACTCTTGCTCGTAGGAGCAGAAACTGCATGGGATTCAACTCCGTTTAGGACTGGGAAACAAACGCTAGCTCGCCTTGCAAGAAACACACTCTGCTTTTGAGAAAACAGCACTCTTCTACTCTCCTGTGTTTCCTATAGGGCCAGAACAGTGAGCTTGCTCAGAACAAAAGAACTGTGCTTCCTACACACACGGGGCATATCTAGTTCAACTCTGCTTAGGAAACTGACAAGAACAGTAGCTTCTCTTCAGTCCAATACACTGTAATTGCTGGGAACAGACGCGAGTGCTATTTGCACTGTGTATGGCAATGGGAGCGCAATAGTGACTCTTCTTAGCAGAAAACAACTCTTGCTCGTAGGACCAGAAACTGCATTTGATTCAAGTCCATTTACGACTGGGAAACAAATGCTAGCTCGCCTTACCAGAAATACACTCTGCTTATGAGAAAACAGCACTCTTCTACTCTCCTGTGTTTCCTATAGGGCCAGAACAGTGAGCTTGCTCAGAACAAAAGAACTGTGCTTCCTACACACACGGGGCATATCTAGTTCAACTCTGCTTAGGAAACTGACAAGAACAGTAGCTTCTCTTCAGTCCAATACACTGTACTAGCTGGGAACAGACGCGAGTGCTATTTGCACTGTGTATGGCAATGGGAGCGCAATAGTGACTCTTCTTAGCAGAAAACAACTCTTGCTAGTAGGACCAGAAACTGCATGGGATTCAACTCCGTTTAGGACTGGGAAACAAACGCTAGCTCGCCTTGCAAGAAACACACTCTGCTTTTGAGAAAACAGCACTCTTCTACTCTCCTGTGTTTCCTATAGGGCCAGAACAGTGAGCTTGCTCAGAACAAAAGAACTGTGCTTCCTACACACACGGGGCATATCTAGTTCAACTCTGCTTAGGAAACTGACAAGAACAGTAGCTTCTCTTCAGTCCAATACACTGTACTTGCTGGGAAGAGACGCGAGTGCTATTTGCACTGTGTATGGCAATGGGAGCGCAATAGTGACTCTTCTTAGCAGAAAACAACTCTTGCTCGTAGGACCAGAAACTGCATGGGATTCAACTCCGTTTAGGACTGGGAAACAAACGCTAGCTCGCCTTGCAAGAAACACACTCTGCTTTTGAGAAAACAGCACTCTTCTACTCTCCTGTGTTTCCTATAGGGCCAGAACAGTGAGCTTGCTCAGAACAAAAGAACTGTGCTTCCTACACACACGGGGCATATCTAGTTCAACTCTGCTTAGGAAACTGACAAGAACAGTAGCTTCTCTTCAGTCCAATACACTGTACTTGCTGGGAACAGACGCGAGTGCTATTTGCACTGTGTATGGCAATGGGAGCGCAATAGTGACTCTTCTTAGCAGAAAACAACTCTTGCTCGTAGGACCAGAAACTGCATGGGATTCAACTCCGTTTAGGACTGGGAAACAAACGCTAGCTCGCCTTGCAAGAAACACACTCTGCTTTTGAGAAAACAGCACTCTTCTACTCTCCTGTGTTTCCTATAGGGCCAGAACAGTGAGCTTGCTCAGAACAAAAGAACTGTGCTTCCTACACACACGGGGCATATCTAGTTCAACTCTGCTTAGGAAACTGACAAGAACAGTAGCTTCTCTTCAGTCCAATACACTGTACTTGCTGGGAACAGACGCGAGTGCTATTTGCACTGTGTATGGCAATGGAAGCTCAATAGTGACTCTTCTTAGTAGAAAACAACTCTTGCATGTAAGACCAGAAACTGCATGGGATTCAACTCCGTTTAGGACTGGGAAACAAACGCTAGCTCGCCTTGCAAGAAACACACTCTGCTTTTGAGAAAACTGCACTCTACTACTCTCCTGTGTTTCCTATAGGGCCAGAACAGTGAGCTTGCTCAGAACAAAAGAACTGTGCTGCCTACACACACGGGGCATATCTAGTTTAACTCTGCTTAGGAAACTGACAAGAACAGCAGCTTCTCTTCAGTCCAATACACTGTACTTGCTGGGAACAGACGCGAGTGCTATTTGCACTGTGTATGGCAATGGAAGCTCAATACTGACTCTTCTTAGCAGAAAAAAACTCTTGCTCGTAAGACCAGAAACTGCATGGGATTCAACTCCGTTTAGGACTGGGAAACAAACGCTAGCTCGCCTTGCAAGAAACACAATCTGCTTTTCAGAAAACAGCACTCTTCTGCTCCCTGTGTTTCCTATAGTGCCAGAACAGTGAGCTTGCTCAGAACGAAAGAACTGTGCTTCCTACACACACGGGGCATATCTAGTTCAACTCTGCTTAGGAAACTGACAAGAACAGTAGCTTCTCTTCAGTCCAATACACTGTACTTGCTGGGAACAGACGCGAGTGCTATTTGCACTGCATATGGCAATGGGAGCACAATAGTGACTCTTCTTAGCAGAAAACAACTCTTGCTCGTAGGACCAGAAACTGCATGGGATTCAACTCCGTTTAGGACTGGGAAACAAACGCTAGCTCGCCTTGCAAGAAACACAATCTGCTTTTGAGAAAACAGCACTCTTTTGCTCTCCTGTGTTTCCTATAGGGCCAGAACAGTGAGCTTGCTCAGAACGAAAGAACTGTGCTTCCTACACACACGAGGCATATCTAGTTCAACTCTGCTTAGGAAACTGACAAGAACAGTAGCTTCTCTTCAGTCCAATACACTGTACTTGCTGGGAACAGACGCGAGTGCTACTTGCACTGTGTATGGCAATGGGAGCGCAGTAGTGACTCTTCTTAGCAGAAAACAACTCTTGCTCGTAGGACCAGAAACTGCATTTGATTCAAGTCCATTTACGACTGGGAAACAAATGCTAGCTCGCCTTACAAGAAATACACTCTGCTTATGAGAAAACAGCACTCTTCTACTCTCCTGTGTTTCCTATAGGGCCAGAACAGTGAGCTTGCTCAGAACAAAAGAACTGTGCTTCCTACACACACGGGGCATATCTAGTTCAACTCTGCTTAGGAAACTGACAAGAACAGTAGCTTCTCTTCAGTCCAATACACTGTACTTGCTGGGAACAGACGCGAGTGCTATTTGCACTGTGTATGGCAATGGGAGCGCAATAGTGACTCTTCTTAGCAGAAAACAACTCTTGCTAGTAGGACCAGAAACTGCATGGGATTCAACTCCGTTTAGGACTGGGAAACAAACGCTAGCTCGCCTTGCAAGAAGCACACTCTGCTTTTGAGAAAACAGCACTCTTCTACTCTCCTGTGTTTCCTATAGGGCCAGAACAGTGAGCTTGCTCAGAACAAAAGAACTGTGCTTCCTACACACACGGGGCATATCTAGTTCAACTCTGCTTAGGAAACTGACAAGAACAGTAGCTTCTCTTCAGTCCAATACACTGTACTTGCTGGGAACAGACGCGAGTGCTATTTGCACTGTGTATGGCAATGGGAGCGCAATAGTGACTCTTTTTTGGAGAAAACAACTCTTGCTCGTAGGAGCAGAAACTGCAAGGGATTCAACTCCGTTTAGGACTGGGAAACAAACGCTAGCTCGCCTTGCAAGAAACACACTCTGCTTTTGAGAAAACAGCACTCTTCTACTCTCCTGTGTTTCCTATAGGGCCAGAACAGTGAGCTTGCTCAGAACAAAAGAACTGTGCTTCCTACACACACGGGGCATATCTAGTTCAACTCTGCTTAGGAAACTGACAAGAACAGTAGCTTCTCTTCAGTCCAATACACTGTACTTGCTGGGAAGAGACGCGAGTGCTATTTGCACTGTGTATGGCAATGGGAGCACAATAGTGACTCTTCTTAGCAGAAAACAACTCTTGCTCGTAGGACCAGAAACTGCATGGGATTCAACTCCGTTTAGGACTGGGAAACAAACGCTAGCTCGCCTTGCAAGAAACACACTCTGCTTTTGAGAAAACAGCACTCTTCTACTCTCCTGTGTTTCCTATAGGGCCAGAACAGTGAGCTTGCTCAGAACAAAAGAACTGTGCTTCCTACACACACGGGGCATATCTAGTTCAACTCTGCTTAGGAAACTGACAAGAACAGTAGCTTCTCTTCAGTCCAATACACTGTACTTGCTGGGAACAGACGCGAGTGCTATTTGCACTGTGTATGGCAATGGGAGTGCAATAGTGACTCTTCTTAGCAGAAAACAACTCTTGCTCGTAGGACCAGAAACTGCATTTGATTCAAGTCCATTTACGACTGGGAAACAAATGCTAGCTCGCCTTACAAGAAATACACTCTGCTTATGAGAAAACAGCACTCTTCTACTCTCCTGTGTTTCCTATAGGGCCAGAACAGTGAGCTTGCTCAGAACAAAAGAACTGTGCTTCCTACACACACGGGGCATATCTAGTTCAACTCTGCTTAGGAAACTGACAAGAACAGTAGCTTCTCTTCAGTCCAATACACTGTACTTGCTGGGAACAGACGCGAGTGCTATTTGCACTGTGTATGGCAATGGGAGCGCAATAGTGACTCTTCTTAGCAGAAAACAACTCTTGCTAGTAGGACCAGAAACTGCATGGGATTCAACTCCGTTTAGGACTGGGAAACAAACGCTAGCTCGCCTTGCAAGAAGCACACTCTGCTTTTGAGAAAACAGCACTCTTCTACTCTCCTGTGTTTCCTATAGGGCCAGAACAGTGAGCTTGCTCAGAACAAAAGAACTGTGCTTCCTACACACACGGGGCATATCTAGTTCAACTCTGCTTAGGAAACTGACAAGAACAGTAGCTTCTCTTCAGTCCAATACACTGTACTTGCTGGGAAGAGACGCGAGTGCTATTTGCACTGTGTATGGCAATGGGAGCGCAATAGTGACTCTTTTTTGGAGAAAACAACTCTTGCTCGTAGGAGCAGAAACTGCATGGGATTCAACTCCGTTTAGGACTGGGAAACAAACGCTAGCTCGCCTTGCAAGAAACACACTCTGCTTTTGAGAAAACAGCAATCTTCTACTCTCCTGTGTTTCCTATAGGGCCAGAACAGTGAGCTTGCTCAGAACAAAAGAACTGTGCTTCCTACACACACGGGGCATATCTAGTTCAACTCTGCTTAGGAAACTGACAAGAACAGTAACTTCTCTTCAGTCCAATACACTGTACTTGCTGGGAAGAGACGCGAGTGCTATTTGCACTGTGTATGGCAATGGGAGCACAATAGTGACTCTTCTTAGCAGAAAACAACTCTTGCTCGTAGGACCAGAAACTGCATGGGATTCAACTCCGTTTAGGACTGGGAAACAAACGCTAGCTCGCCTTGCAAGAAACACACTCTGCTTTTGAGAAAACAGCACTCTTCTACTCTCCTGTGTTTCCTATAGGGCCAGAACAGTGAGCTTGCTCAGAACAAAAGAACTGTGCTTCCTACACACACGGGGCATATCTAGTTCAACTCTGCTTAGGAAACTGACAAGAACAGTAGCTTCTCTTCAGTCCAATACACTGTACTTGCTGGGAACAGACGCGAGTGCTATTTGCACTGTGTATGGCAATGGGAGCGCAATAGTGACTCTTCTTAGCAGAAAACAACTCTTGCTCGTAGGACCAGAAACTGCATGGGATTCAACTCCGTTTAGGACTGGGAAACAAACGCTAGCTCGCCTTGCAAGAAACACACTCTGCTTTTGAGAAAACAGCACTCTTCTACTCTCCTGTGTTTCCTATAGGGCCAGAACAGTGAGCTTGCTCAGAACAAAAGAACTGTGCTTCCTACACACACGGGGCATATCTAGTTCAACTCTGCTTAGGAAACTGACAAGAACAGTAGCTTCTCTTCAGTCCAATACACTGTACTTGCTGGGAACAGACGCGAGTGCTATTTGCACTGTGTATGGCAATGGGAGCGCAATAGTGACTCTTCTTAGCAGAAAACAACTCTTGCTCGTAGGACCAGAAACTGCATGGGATTCAACTCCGTTTAGGACTGGGAAACAAACGCTAGCTCGCCTTGCAAGAAACACACTCTGCTTTTGAGAAAACAGCACTCTTCTACTCTCCTGTGTTTCCTATAGTGCCAGATCAGTGAGCTTGCTCAGAACAAAAGAACTGTGCTTCCTACACACACGGGGCATATCTAGTTCAACTCTGCTTAGGAAACTGACAAGAACAGTAGCTTCTCTTCAGTCCAATACACTGTACTTGCTGGGAACAGACGCGAGTGCTATTTGCACTGTGTATGGCAATGGGAGCGCAATAGTGACTCTTCTTAGCAGAAAACAACTCTTGCTCGTAGGACCAGAAACTGCATGGGATTCAACTCCGTTTAGGACTGGGAAACAAACGCTAGCTCGCCTTGCAAGAAACACACTCTGCTTTTGAGAAAACAGCACTCTTCTACTCTCCTGTGTTTCCTATAGGGCCAGAACAGTGAGCTTGCTCAGAACAAAAGAACTGTGCTTCCTACACACACGGGGCATATCTAGTTCAACTCTGCTTAGGAAACTGACAAGAGCAGTAGCTTCTCTTCAGTCCAATACACTGTACTTGCTGGGAACAGACGCGAGTGCTATTTGCACTGTGTATGACAATGGGAGCGCAATAGTGACTCTTCTTAGCAGAAAACAACTCTTGCTCATAGGACCAGAAACTGCATGGGATTCAACTCCGTTTAGGACTGGGAAACAAACGCTAGCTCGCCTTGCAAGAAACACACTCTGCTTTTGAGAAAACAGCACTCTTCTACTCTCCTGTGTTTCCTATAGGGCCAGAACAGTGAGCTTGCTCAGAACAAAAGAACTGTGCTTCCTACACACACGGGGCATATCTAGTTCAACTCTGCTTAGGAAACTGACAAGAACAGTAGCTTCTCTTCAGTCCAATACACTGCACTTGCTGGGAACAGACGCGAGTGCTATTTGCACTGTGTATGGCAATATGAGCGCAATAGAGACTCTTCTTAGCAGAAAAAAACTCTTGCATGTAAGACCAGAAACTGCATGGGATTCAACTCCGTTTAGGACTGGGAAACAAACGCTAGCTCGCCTTGCAAGAAACACACTCTGCTTTTGAGAAAACAGCACTCTTCTGCTCTCCTGTGTTTCCTATAGTGCCAGAACAGTGAGCTTGCTCAGAACGAAAGAACTGTGCTTCCTACACACACGGGGCATATCTAGTTCAACTCTGCTTAGGAAACTGACAAGAACAGTAGCTTCTCTTCAGTCCAATACACTGTACTTGCTGGGAACAGACGCGAGTGCTATTTGCACTGTGTATGGCAATGGGAGCGCAATAGTGACTCTTCTTAGCAGAAAACAACTCTTGCTCGTAGGACCAGAAACTGCATGGGATTCAACTCCGTTTAGGACTGGGAAACAAACGCTAGCTCGCCTTGCAAGAAACACACTCTGCTTTTGAGAAAACAGCACTCTTCTACTCTCCTGTGTTTCCTATAGGGCCAGAACAGTGAGCTTGCTCAGAACAAAAGAACTGTGCTTCCTACACACACGGGGCATATCTAGTTCAACTCTGCTTAGGAAACTGACAAGAACAGTAGCTTCTCTTCAGTCCAATACACTGTAATTGCTGGGAACAGACGCGAGTGCTATTTGCACTGTGTATGGCAATGGGAGCGCAATAGTGACTCTTCTTAGCAGAAAACAACTCTTGCTCGTAGGACCAGAAACTGCATTTGATTCAAGTCCATTTACGACTGGGAAACAAATGCTAGCTCGCCTTACCAGAAATACACTCTGCTTATGAGAAAACAGCACTCTTCTACTCTCCTGTGTTTCCTATAGGGCCAGAACAGTGAGCTTGCTCAGAACAAAAGAACTGTGCTTCCTACACACACGGGGCATATCTAGTTCAACTCTGCTTAGGAAACTGACAAGAACAGTAGCTTCTCTTCAGTCCAATACACTGTACTAGCTGGGAACAGACGCGAGTGCTATTTGCACTGTGTATGGCAATGGGAGCGCAATAGTGACTCTTCTTAGCAGAAAACAACTCTTGCTAGTAGGACCAGAAACTGCATGGGATTCAACTCCGTTTAGGACTGGGAAACAAACGCTAGCTCGCCTTGCAAGAAGCACACTCTGCTTTTGAGAAAACAGCACTCTTCTACTCTCCTGTGTTTCCTATAGGGCCAGAACAGTGAGCTTGCTCAGAACAAAAGAACTGTGCTTCCTACACACACGGGGCATATCTAGTTCAACTCTGCTTAGGAAACTGACAAGAACAGTAGCTTCTCTTCAGTCCAATACACTGTACTTGCTGGGAACAGACGCGAGTGCTATTTGCACTGTGTATGGCAATGGGAGCGCAATAGTGACTCTTCTTAGCAGAAAACAACTCTTGCTCGTAGGACCAGAAACTGCATGGGATTCAACTCCGTTTAGGACTGGGAAACAAACGCTAGCTCGCCTTGCAAGAAACACACTCTGCTTTTGAGAAAACAGCACTCTTCTACTCTCCTGTGTTTCCTATAGTGCCAGATCAGTGAGCTTGCTCAGAACAAAAGAACTGTGCTTCCTACACACACGGGGCATATCTAGTTCAACTCTGCTTAGGAAACTGACAAGAACAGTAGCTTCTCTTCAGTCCAATACACTGTACTTGCTGGGGACAGACGCGAGTGCTATTTGCACTGTGTATGGCAATGGAAGCTCAATAGTGACTCTTCTTAGTAGAAAACAACTCTTGCATGTAAGACCAGAAACTGCATGGGATTCAACTCCGTTTAGGACTGGGAAACAAACGCTAGCTCGCCTTGCAAGAAACACACTCTGCTTTTGAGAAAACTGCACTCTACTACTCTCCTGTGTTTCCTATAGGGCCAGAACAGTGAGCTTGCTCAGAACAAAAGAACTGTGCTGCCTACACACACGGGGCATATCTAGTTTAACTCTGCTTAGGAAACTGACAAGAACAGCAGCTTCTCTTCAGTCCAATACACTGTACTTGCTGGGAACAGACGCGAGTGCTATTTGCACTGTGTATGGCAATGGAAGCTCAATAGTGACTCTTCTTAGCAGAAAAAAACTCTTGCTCGTAAGACCAGAAACTGCATGGGATTCAACTCCGTTTAGGACTGGGAAACAAACGCTAGCTCGCCTTGCAAGAAACACAATCTGCTTTTCAGAAAACAGCACTCTACTACTCTCCTGTGTTTCCTATAGGGCCAGAACAGTGAGCTTGCTCAGAACGAAAGAACTGTGCTTCCTACACACACGGGGCATATCTAGTTCAACTCTGCTTAGGAAACTGACAAGAACAGTAGCTTCTTCAGTCCAATACACTGTACTTTCTGGGAACAGACGCGAGTGCTATTTGCACTGTGTATGGCAATGGGAGCGCAATAGTGACTCTTCTTAGCAGAAAACAACTCTTGCTCGTAGGACCAGAAACTGCATGGGATTCAACTCCGTTTAGGACTGGGAAACAAACGCTAGCTCGCCTTGCAAGAAACACACTCTGCTTTTGAGAAAACAGCACTCTTCTACTCTCCTGTGTTTCCTATAGGGCCAGAACAGTGAGCTTGCTCAGAACAAAAGAACTGTGCTTCCTACACACACGGGGCATATCTAGTTCAACTCTGCTTAGGAAACTGACAAGAACAGTAGCTTCTCTTCAGTCCAATACACTGTACTTGCTGGGAACAGACGCGAGTGCTATTTGCACTGTGTATGGCAATGGGAGCGCAATAGTGACTCTTCTTAGCAGAAAACAACTCTTGCTCGTAGGACCAGAAACTGCATGGGATTCAACTCCGTTTAGGACTGGGAAACAAACGCTAGCTCGCCTTGCAAGAAACACACTCTGCTTTTGAGAAAACAGCACTCTTCTACTCTCCTGTGTTTCCTATAGTGCCAGATCAGTGAGCTTGCTCAGAACAAAAGAACTGTGCTTCCTACACACACGGGGCATATCTAGTTCAACTCTGCTTAGGAAACTGACAAGAACAGTAGCTTCTCTTCAGTCCAATACACTGTACTTGCTGGGAACAGACGCGAGTGCTATTTGCACTGTGTATGGCAATGGGAGCGCAATAGTGACTCTTCTTAGCAGAAAACAACTCTTGCTCGTAGGACCAGAAACTGCATGGGATTCAACTCCGTTTAGGACTGGGAAACAAACGCTAGCTCGCCTTGCAAGAAACACACTCTGCTTTTGAGAAAACAGCACTCTTCTACTCTCCTGTGTTTCCTATAGGGCCAGAACAGTGAGCTTGCTCAGAACAAAAGAACTGTGCTTCCTACACACACGGGGCATATCTAGTTCAACTCTGCTTAGGAAACTGACAAGAGCAGTAGCTTCTCTTCAGTCCAATACACTGTACTTGCTGGGAACAGACGCGAGTGCTATTTGCACTGTGTATGACAATGGGAGCGCAATAGTGACTCTTCTTAGCAGAAAACAACTCTTGCTCATAGGACCAGAAACTGCATGGGATTCAACTCCGTTTAGGACTGGGAAACAAACGCTAGCTCGCCTTGCAAGAAACACACTCTGCTTTTGAGAAAACAGCACTCTTCTACTCTCCTGTGTTTCCTATAGGGCCAGAACAGTGAGCTTGCTCAGAACAAAAGAACTGTGCTTCCTACACACACGGGGCATATCTAGTTCAACTCTGCTTAGGAAACTGACAAGAACAGTAGCTTCTCTTCAGTCCAATACACTGCACTTGCTGGGAACAGACGCGAGTGCTATTTGCACTGTGTATGGCAATATGAGCGCAATAGAGACTCTTCTTAGCAGAAAAAAACTCTTGCATGTAAGACCAGAAACTGCATGGGATTCAACTCCGTTTAGGACTGGGAAACAAACGCTAGCTCGCCTTGCAAGAAACACACTCTGCTTTTGAGAAAACAGCACTCTTCTGCTCTCCTGTGTTTCCTATAGTGCCAGAACAGTGAGCTTGCTCAGAACGAAAGAACTGTGCTTCCTACACACACGGGGCATATCTAGTTCAACTCTGCTTAGGAAACTGACAAGAACAGTAGCTTCTCTTCAGTCCAATACACTGTACTTGCTGGGAACAGACGCGAGTGCTATTTGCACTGTGTATGGCAATGGGAGCGCAATAGTGACTCTTCTTAGCAGAAAACAACTCTTGCTCGTAGGACCAGAAACTGCATGGGATTCAACTCCGTTTAGGACTGGGAAACAAACGCTAGCTCGCCTTGCAAGAAACACACTCTGCTTTTGAGAAAACAGCACTCTTCTACTCTCCTGTGTTTCCTATAGGGCCAGAACAGTGAGCTTGCTCAGAACAAAAGAACTGTGCTTCCTACACACACGGGGCATATCTAGTTCAACTCTGCTTAGGAAACTGACAAGAACAGTAGCTTCTCTTCAGTCCAATACACTGTAATTGCTGGGAACAGACGCGAGTGCTATTTGCACTGTGTATGGCAATGGGAGCGCAATAGTGACTCTTCTTAGCAGAAAACAACTCTTGCTCGTAGGACCAGAAACTGCATTTGATTCAAGTCCATTTACGACTGGGAAACAAATGCTAGCTCGCCTTACCAGAAATACACTCTGCTTATGAGAAAACAGCACTCTTCTACTCTCCTGTGTTTCCTATAGGGCCAGAACAGTGAGCTTGCTCAGAACAAAAGAACTGTGCTTCCTACACACACGGGGCATATCTAGTTCAACTCTGCTTAGGAAACTGACAAGAACAGTAGCTTCTCTTCAGTCCAATACACTGTACTAGCTGGGAACAGACGCGAGTGCTATTTGCACTGTGTATGGCAATGGGAGCGCAATAGTGACTCTTCTTAGCAGAAAACAACTCTTGCTAGTAGGACCAGAAACTGCATGGGATTCAACTCCGTTTAGGACTGGGAAACAAACGCTAGCTCGCCTTGCAAGAAGCACACTCTGCTTTTGAGAAAACAGCACTCTTCTACTCTCCTGTGTTTCCTATAGGGCCAGAACAGTGAGCTTGCTCAGAACAAAAGAACTGTGCTTCCTACACACACGGGGCATATCTAGTTCAACTCTGCTTAGGAAACTGACAAGAACAGTAGCTTCTTCAGTCCAATACACTGTACTTTCTGGGAACAGACGCGAGTGCTATTTGCACTGTGTATGGCAATGGGAGAGCAATAGTGACTCTTCTTAGCAGAAAACAACTCTTGCTCGTAGGACCAGAAACTGCATGGGATTCAACTCCATTTAGGACTGGGAAACAAACGCTAGCTCGCCTTGCAAGAAACACACTCTGCTTTTGAGAAAACAGCACTCTTCTACTCTCCTGTGTTTCCTATTGGGCCAGAACAGTGAGCTTGCTCAGAACAAAAGAACTGTGCTTCCTACACACACGGGGCATATCTAGTTCAACTCTGCTTAGGAAACTGACAAGAACAGTAGCTTCTCTTCAGTCCAATACACTGTACTTGCTGGGAACAGACGCGAGTGCTATTTGCACTGTGTATGGCAATGGGAGCGCAATAGTGACTCTTCTTAGCAGAAAACAACTCTTGCTCGTAGGACCAGAAACTGCATTGATTCAAGTCCATTTACGACTGGGAAACAAATGCTAGCTCGCCTTACAAGAAATATACTCTGCTTATGAGAAAACAGCACTCTTCTACTCTCCTGTGTTTCCTATAGGGCCAGAACAGTGAGCTTGCTCAGAACAAAAGAACTGTGCTTCCTACACACACGGGGCATATCTAGTTCAACTCTGCTTAGGAAACTGACAAGAACAGTAGCTTCTCTTCAGTCCAATACACTGTACTTGCTGAGAACAGACGCGAGTGCTATTTGCACTGTGTATGGCAATGGGAGCGCAATAGTGACTCTTCTTAGCAGAAAACAACTCTTGCTAGTAGGACCAGAAACTGCATGGGATTCAACTCCGTTTAGGACTGGGAAACAAACGCTAGCTCGCCTTGCAAGAAGCACACTCTGCTTTTGAGAAAACAGCACTCTTCTACTCTCCTGTGTTTCCTATAGGGCCAGAACAGTGAGCTTGCTCAGAACAAAAGAACTGTGCTTCCTACACACACGGGGCATATCTAGTTCAACTCTGCTTAGGAAACTGACAAGAACAGTAGCTTCTCTTCAGTCCAATACACTGTACTTGCTGGGAACAGACGCGAGTGCTATTTGCACTGTGTATGGCAATGGGAGCGCAATAGTGACTCTTCTTAGCAGAAAACAACTCTTGCTCGTAGGACCAGAAACTGCATGGGATTCAACTCCGTTTAGGACTGGGAAACAAACGCTAGCTCGCCTTGCAAGAAACACACTCTGCTTTTGAGAAAACAGCACTCTTCTACTCTCCTGTGTTTCCTATAGGGCCAGAACAGTGAGCTTGCTCAGAACAAAAGAACTGTGCTTCCTACACACACGGGGCATATCTAGTTCAACTCTGCTTAGGAAACTGACAAGAGCAGTAGCTTCTCTTCAGTCCAATACACTGTACTTGCTGGGAACAGACGCGAGTGCTATTTGCACTGTGTATGACAATGGGAGCGCAATAGTGACTCTTCTTAGCAGAAAACAACTCTTGCTCATAGGACCAGAAACTGCATGGGATTCAACTCCGTTTAGGACTGGGAAACAAACGCTAGCTCGCCTTGCAAGAAACACACTCTGCTTTTGAGAAAACAGCACTCTTCTACTCTCCTGTGTTTCCTATAGGGCCAGAACAGTGAGCTTGCTCAGAACAAAAGAACTGTGCTTCCTACACACACGGGGCATATCTAGTTCAACTCTGCTTAGGAAACTGACAAGAACAGTAGCTTCTCTTCAGTCCAATACACTGCACTTGCTGGGAACAGACGCGAGTGCTATTTGCACTGTGTATGGCAATATGAGCGCAATAGAGACTCTTCTTAGCAGAAAAAAACTCTTGCATGTAAGACCAGAAACTGCATGGGATTCAACTCCGTTTAGGACTGGGAAACAAACGCTAGCTCGCCTTGCAAGAAACACACTCTGCTTTTGAGAAAACAGCACTCTTCTGCTCTCCTGTGTTTCCTATAGTGCCAGAACAGTGAGCTTGCTCAGAACGAAAGAACTGTGCTTCCTACACACACGGGGCATATCTAGTTCAACTCTGCTTAGGAAACTGACAAGAACAGTAGCTTCTCTTCAGTCCAATACACTGTACTTGCTGGGAACAGACGCGAGTGCTATTTGCACTGTGTATGGCAATGGGAGCGCAATAGTGACTCTTCTTAGCAGAAAACAACTCTTGCTCGTAGGACCAGAAACTGCATGGGATTCAACTCCGTTTAGGACTGGGAAACAAACGCTAGCTCGCCTTGCAAGAAACACACTCTGCTTTTGAGAAAACAGCACTCTTCTACTCTCCTGTGTTTCCTATAGGGCCAGAACAGTGAGCTTGCTCAGAACAAAAGAACTGTGCTTCCTACACACACGGGGCATATCTAGTTCAACTCTGCTTAGGAAACTGACAAGAACAGTAGCTTCTCTTCAGTCCAATACACTGTAATTGCTGGGAACAGACGCGAGTGCTATTTGCACTGTGTATGGCAATGGGAGCGCAATAGTGACTCTTCTTAGCAGAAAACAACTCTTGCTCGTAGGACCAGAAACTGCATTTGATTCAAGTCCATTTACGACTGGGAAACAAATGCTAGCTCGCCTTACCAGAAATACACTCTGCTTATGAGAAAACAGCACTCTTCTACTCTCCTGTGTTTCCTATAGGGCCAGAACAGTGAGCTTGCTCAGAACAAAAGAACTGTGCTTCCTACACACACGGGGCATATCTAGTTCAACTCTGCTTAGGAAACTGACAAGAACAGTAGCTTCTCTTCAGTCCAATACACTGTACTAGCTGGGAACAGACGCGAGTGCTATTTGCACTGTGTATGGCAATGGGAGCGCAATAGTGACTCTTCTTAGCAGAAAACAACTCTTGCTAGTAGGACCAGAAACTGCATGGGATTCAACTCCGTTTAGGACTGGGAAACAAACGCTAGCTCGCCTTGCAAGAAGCACACTCTGCTTTTGAGAAAACAGCACTCTTCTACTCTCCTGTGTTTCCTATAGGGCCAGAACAGTGAGCTTGCTCAGAACAAAAGAACTGTGCTTCCTACACACACGGGGCATATCTAGTTCAACTCTGCTTAGGAAACTGACAAGAACAGTAGCTTCTTCAGTCCAATACACTGTACTTTCTGGGAACAGACGCGAGTGCTATTTGCACTGTGTATGGCAATGGGAGAGCAATAGTGACTCTTCTTAGCAGAAAACAACTCTTGCTCGTAGGACCAGAAACTGCATGGGATTCAACTCCATTTAGGACTGGGAAACAAACGCTAGCTCGCCTTGCAAGAAACACACTCTGCTTTTGAGAAAACAGCACTCTTCTACTCTCCTGTGTTTCCTATTGGGCCAGAACAGTGAGCTTGCTCAGAACAAAAGAACTGTGCTTCCTACACACACGGGGCATATCTAGTTCAACTCTGCTTAGGAAACTGACAAGAACAGTAGCTTCTCTTCAGTCCAATACACTGTACTTGCTGGGAACAGACGCGAGTGCTATTTGCACTGTGTATGGCAATGGGAGCGCAATAGTGACTCTTCTTAGCAGAAAACAACTCTTGCTCGTAGGACCAGAAACTGCATTGATTCAAGTCCATTTACGACTGGGAAACAAATGCTAGCTCGCCTTACAAGAAATATACTCTGCTTATGAGAAAACAGCACTCTTCTACTCTCCTGTGTTTCCTATAGGGCCAGAACAGTGAGCTTGCTCAGAACAAAAGAACTGTGCTTCCTACACACACGGGGCATATCTAGTTCAACTCTGCTTAGGAAACTGACAAGAACAGTAGCTTCTCTTCAGTCCAATACACTGTACTTGCTGAGAACAGACGCGAGTGCTATTTGCACTGTGTATGGCAATGGGAGCGCAATAGTGACTCTTCTTAGCAGAAAACAACTCTTGCTAGTAGGACCAGAAACTGCATGGGATTCAACTCCGTTTAGGACTGGGAAACAAACGCTAGCTCGCCTTGCAAGAAGCACACTCTGCTTTTGAGAAAACAGCACTCTTCTACTCTCCTGTGTTTCCTATAGGGCCAGAACAGTGAGCTTGCTCAGAACAAAAGAACTGTGCTTCCTACACACACGGGGCATATCTAGTTCAACTCTGCTTAGGAAACTGACAAGAACAGTAGCTTCTCTTCAGTCCAATACACTGTACTTGCTGGGAACAGACGCGAGTGCTATTTGCACTGTGTATGGCAATGGGAGCGCAATAGTGACTCTTCTTAGCAGAAAACAACTCTTGCTCGTAGGACCAGAAACTGCATGGGATTCAACTCCGTTTAGGACTGGGAAACAAACGCTAGCTCGCCTTGCAAGAAACACACTCTGCTTTTGAGAAAACAGCACTCTTCTACTCTCCTGTGTTTCCTATAGTGCCAGATCAGTGAGCTTGCTCAGAACAAAAGAACTGTGCTTCCTACACACACGGGGCATATCTAGTTCAACTCTGCTTAGGAAACTGACAAGAACAGTAGCTTCTCTTCAGTCCAATACACTGTACTTGCTGGGAACAGACGCGAGTGCTATTTGCACTGTGTATGGCAATGGGAGCGCAATAGTGACTCTTCTTAGCAGAAAACAACTCTTGCTCGTAGGACCACAAACTGCATGGGATTCAACTCCGTTTAGGACTGGGAAACAAACGCTAGCTCGCCTTGCAAGAAACACACTCTGCTTTTGAGAAAACAGCACTCTTCTACTCTCCTGTGTTTCCTATAGGGCCAGAACAGTGAGCTTGCTCAGAACAAAAGAACTGTGCTTCCTACACACACGGGGCATATCTAGTTCAACTCTGCTTAGGAAACTGACAAGAGCAGTAGCTTCTCTTCAGTCCAATACACTGTACTTGCTGGGAACAGACGCGAGTGCTATTTGCACTGTGTATGACAATGGGAGCGCAATAATGACTCTTCTTAGCAGAAAACAACTCTTGCTCATAGGACCAGAAACTGCATGGGATTCAACTCCGTTTAGGACTGGGAAACAAACGCTAGCTCGCCTTGCAAGAAACACACTCTGCTTTTGAGAAAACAGCACTCTTCTACTCTCCTGTGTTTCCTATAGGGCCAGAACAGTGAGCTTGCTCAGAACAAAAGAACTGTGCTTCCTACACACACGGGGCATATCTAGTTCAACTCTGCTTAGGAAACTGACAAGAACAGTAGCTTCTCTTCAGTCCAATACACTGCACTTGCTGGGAACAGACGCGAGTGCTATTTGCACTGTGTATGGCAATATGAGCGCAATAGAGACTCTTCTCAGCAGAAAACAACTCTTGCATGTAAGACCAGAAACTGCATGGGATTCAACTCCGTTTAGGACTGGGAAACAAACGCTAGCTCGCCTTGCAAGAAACACACTCTGCTTTTGAGAAAACAGCACTCTTCTGCTCTCCTGTGTTTCCTATAGTGCCAGAACAGTGAGCTTGCTCAGAACGAAAGAACTGTGCTTCCTACACACACGGGGCATATCTAGTTCAACTCTGCTTAGGAAACTGACAAGAACAGTAGCTTCTCTTCAGTCCAATACACTGTACTTGCTGGGAACAGACGCGAGTGCTATTTGCACTGTGTATGGCAATGGGAGCGCAATAGTGACTCTTCTTAGCAGAAAACAACTCTTGCTCGTAGGACCAGAAACTGCATGGGATTCAACTCCGTTTAGGACTGGGAAACAAACGCTAGCTCGCCTTGCAAGAAACACACTCTGCTTTTGAGAAAACAGCACTCTTCTACTCTCCTGTGTTTCCTATAGGGCCAGAACAGTGAGCTTGCTCAGAACAAAAGAACTGTGCTTCCTACACACACGGGGCATATCTAGTTCAACTCTGCTTAGGAAACTGACAAGAACAGTAGCTTCTCTTCAGTCCAATACACTGTACTTGCTGGGAACAGACGCGAGTGCTATTTGCACTGTGTATGGCAATGGGAGCGCAATAGTGACTCTTCTTAGCAGAAAACAACTCTTGCTTGTAGGACCAGAAACTGCATGGGATTCAACTCCGTTTAGGACTGGGAAACAAACGCTAGCTCGCCTTGCAAGAAACACACTCTGCTTTTGAGAAAACAGCACTCTTCTACTCTCCTGTGTTTCCTATAGGGCCAGAACAGTGAGCTTGCTCAGAACAAAAGAACTGTGCTGCCTACACACACGGGGCATATCTAGTTTAACTCTGCTTAGGAAACTGACAAGAACAGCAGCTTCTCTTCAGTCCAATACACTGTACTTGCTGGGAACAGACGCGAGTGCTATTTGCACTGTGTATGGCAATGGAAGCTCAATAGTGACTCTTCTTAGCAGAAAAAAACTCTTGCTCGTAAGACCAGAAACTGCATGGGATTCAACTCCGTTTAGGACTGGGAAACAAACGCTAGCTCGCCTTGCAAGAAACACAATCTGCTTTTCAGAAAACAGCACTCTTCTGCTCTCCTGTGTTTCCTATAGTGCCAGAACAGTGAGCTTGCTCAGAACGAAAGAACTGTGCTTCCTACACACACGGGGCATATCTAGTTCAACTCTGCTTAGGAAACTGACAAGAACAGTAGCTTCTTCAGTCCAATACACTGTACTTTCTGGGAACAGACGCGAGTGCTATTTGCACTGTGTATGGCAATGGGAGAGCAATAGTGACTCTTCTTAGCAGAAAACAACTCTTGCTCGTAGGACCAGAAACTGCATGGGATTCAACTCCATTTAGGACTGGGAAACAAACGCTAGCTCGCCTTGCAAGAAACACACTCTGCTTTTGAGAAAACAGCACTCTTCTACTCTCCTGTGTTTCCTATTGGGCCAGAACAGTGAGCTTGCTCAGAACAAAAGAACTGTGCTTCCTACACACACGGGGCATATCTAGTTCAACTCTGCTTAGGAAACTGACAAGAACAGTAGCTTCTCTTCAGTCCAATACACTGTACTTGCTGGGAACAGACGCGAGTGCTATTTGCACTGCATATGGCAATGGGAGCCCAATAGTGACTCTTCTTAGCAGAAAACAACTCTTGCTCGTAGGACCAGAAACTGCATGGGATTCAACTCCGTTTAGGACTGGGAAACAAACGCTAGCTCGCCTTGCAAGAAACACAATCTGCTTTTGAGAAAACAGCACTCTTTTGCTCTCCTGTGTTTCCTATAGGACCAGAACAGTGAGCTTGCTCAGAACGAAAGAACTGTGCTTCCTACACACACGAGGCATATCTAGTTCAACTCTGCTTACGAAACTGACAAGAACAGTAGCTTCTCTTCAGTCCAATACACTGTACTTGCTGGGAACAGACGCGAGTGCTACTTGCACTGTGTATGGCAATGGGAGCGCAGTAGTGACTCTTCTTAGCAGAAAACAACTCTTGCTCGTAGGACCAGAAACTGTTTTGATTCAAGTCCATTTACGACTGGGAAACAAATGCTAGCTCGCCTTACAAGAAATATACTCTGCTTATGAGAAAACAGCACTCTTCTACTCTCCTGTGTTTCCTATAGGGCCAGAACAGTGAGCTTGCTCAGAACAAAAGAACTGTGCTTCCTACACACACGGGGCATATCTAGTTCAACTCTGCTTAGGAAACTGACAAGAACAGTAGCTTCTCTTCAGTCCAATACACTGTACTTGCTGAGAACAGACGCGAGTGCTATTTGCACTGTGTATGGCAATGGGAGCGCAATAGTGACTCTTCTTAGCAGAAAACAACTCTTGCTAGTAGGACCAGAAACTGCATGGGATTCAACTCCGTTTAGGACTGGGAAACAAACGCTAGCTCGCCTTGCAAGAAGCACACTCTGCTTTTGAGAAAACAGCACTCTTCTACTCTCCTGTGTTTCCTATAGGGCCAGAACAGTGAGCTTGCTCAGAACAAAAGAACTGTGCTTCCTACACACACGGGGCATATCTAGTTCAACTCTGCTTAGGAAACTGACAAGAACAGTAGCTTTTCTTCAGTCCAATACACTGTACTTGCTGGGAACAGACGCGAGTGCTATTTGCACTGTGTATGGCAATGGGAGCGCAATAGTGACTCTTCTTAGCAGAAAACAACTCTTGCTCGTAGGACCAGAAACTGCATGGGATTCAAATCCGTTTAGGACTGGGAAACAAACGCTAGCTCGCCTTGCAAGAAACACACTCTGCTTTTGAGAAAACAGCACTCTTCTACTCTCCTGTGTTTCCTATAGGGCCAGAACAGTGAGCTTGCTCAGAACAAAAGAACTGTGCTTCCTACACACACGGGGCATATCTAGTTCAACTCTGCTTAGGAAACTGACAAGAACAGTAGCTTCTCTTCAGTCCAATACACTGTACTTGCTGGGAACAGACGCGAGTGCTATTTGCACTGTGTATGGCAATGGAAGCTCAATAGTGACTCTTCTTAGTAGAAAACAACTCTTGCATGTAAGACCAGAAACTGCATGGGATTCAACTCCGTTTAGGACTGGGAAACAAACGCTAGCTCGCCTTGCAAGAAACACACTCTGCTTTTGAGAAAACTGCACTCTACTACTCTCCTGTGTTTCCTATAGGGCCAGAACAGTGAGCTTGCTCAGAACGAAAGAACTGTGCTTCCTACACACACGGGGCATATCTAGTTCAACTCTGCTTAGGAAACTGACAAGAACAGTAGCTTCTCTTCAGTCCAATACACTGTACTTGCTGGGAACAGACGCGAGTGCTATTTGCACTGTGTATGGCAATGGGAGCGCAATAGTGACTCTTCTTAGCAGAAAACAACTCTTGCTCGTAGGACCAGAAACTGCATGGGATTCAACTCCGTTTAGGACTGGGAAACAAACGCTAGCTCGCCTTGCAAGAAACACACTCTGCTTTTGAGAAAACAGCACTCTTCTACTCTCCTGTGTTTCCTATAGGGCCAGAACAGTGAGCTTGCTCAGAACAAAAGAACTGTGCTTCCTACACACACGGGGCATATCTAGTTCAACTCTGCTTAGGAAACTGACAAGAACAGTAGCTTCTCTTCAGTCCAATACACTGTACTTGCTGGGAACAGACGCGAGTGCTATTTGCACTGTGTATGGCAATGGGAGCGCAATAGTGACTCTTCTTAGCAGAAAACAACTCTTGCTCGTAGGACCAGAAACTGCATGGGATTCAACTCCGTTTAGGACTGGGAAACAAACGCTAGCTCGCCTTGCAAGAAACACACTCTGCTTTTGAGAAAACAGCACTCTTCTACTCTCCTGTGTTTCCTATAGGGCCAGAACAGTGAGCTTGCTCAGAACAAAAGAACTGTGCTTCCTACACACACGGGGCATATCTAGTTCAACTCTGCTTAGGAAACTGACAAGAACAGTAGCTTCTCTTCAGTCCAATACACTGTACTTGCTGGGAACAGACGCGAGTGCTATTTGCACTGTGTATGGCAATGGAAGCTCAATAGTGACTCTTCTTAGTAGAAAACAACTCTTGCATGTAAGACCAGAAACTGCATGGGATTCAACTCCGTTTAGGACTGGGAAACAAACGCTAGCTCGCCTTGCAAGAAACACACTCTGCTTTTGAGAAAACTGCACTCTACTACTCTCCTGTGTTTCCTATAGGGCCAGAACAGTGAGCTTGCTCAGAACAAAAGAACTGTGCTGCCTACACACACGGGGCATATCTAGTTTAACTCTGCTTAGGAAACTGACAAGAACAGCAGCTTCTCTTCAGTCCAATACACTGTACTTGCTGGGAACAGACGCGAGTGCTATTTGCACTGTGTATGGCAATGGAAGCTCAATAGTGACTCTTCTTAGCAGAAAAAAACTCTTGCTCGTAAGACCAGAAACTGCATGGGATTCAACTCCGTTTAGGACTGGGAAACAAACGCTAGCTCGCCTTGCAAGAAACACAATCTGCTTTTCAGAAAACAGCACTCTTCTGCTCTCCTGTGTTTCCTATAGTGCCAGAACAGTGAGATTGCTCAGAACGAAAGAACTGTGCTTCCTACACACACGGGGCATATCTAGTTCAACTCTGCTTAGGAAACTGACAAGAACAGTAGCTTCTCTTCAGTCCAATACACTGTACTTGCTGGGAACAGACGCGAGTGCTATTTGCACTGTGTATGGCAATGGGAGAGCAATAGTGACTCTTCTTAGCAGAAAACAACTCTTGCTCGTAGGACCAGAAACTGCATGGGATTCAACTCCATTTAGGACTGGGAAACAAACGCTAGCTCGCCTTGCAAGAAACACACTCTGCTTTTGAGAAAACAGCACTCTTCTACTCTCCTGTGTTTCCTATTGGGCCAGAACAGTGAGCTTGCTCAGAACAAAAGAACTGTGCTTCCTACACACACGGGGCATATCTAGTTCAACTCTGCTTAGGAAACTGACAAGAACAGTAGCTTCTCTTCAGTCCAATACACTGTACTTGCTGGGAACAGACGCGAGTGCTATTTGCACTGTGTATGGCAATGGGAGCGCAATAGTGACTCTTCTTAGCAGAAAACAACTCTTGCTAGTAGGACCAGAAACTGCATGGGATTCAACTCCGTTTAGGACTGGGAAACAAACGCTAGCTCGCCTTGCAAGAAGCACACTCTGCTTTTGAGAAAACAGCACTCTTCTACTCTCCTGTGTTTCCTATAGGGCCAGAACAGTGAGCTTGCTCAGAACAAAAGAACTGTGCTTCCTACACACACGGGGCATATCTAGTTCAACTCTGCTTAGGAAACTGACAAGAACAGTAGCTTCTCTTCAGTCCAATACACTGTACTTGCTGGGAAGAGACGCGAGTGCTATTTGCACTGTGTATGGCAATGGGAGCGCAATAGTGACTCTTTTTTGGAGAAAACAACTCTTGCTCGTAGGAGCAGAAACTGCATGGGATTCAACTCCGTTTAGGACTGGGAAACAAACGCTAGCTCGCCTTGCAAGAAACACACTCTGCTTTTGAGAAAACAGCACTCTTCTACTCTCCTGTGTTTCCTATAGGGCCAGAACAGTGAGCTTGCTCAGAACAAAAGAACTGTGCTTCCTACACACACGGGGCATATCTAGTTCAACTCTGCTTAGGAAACTGACAAGAACAGTAGCTTCTCTTCAGTCCAATACACTGTACTTGCTGGGAAGAGACGCGAGTGCTATTTGCACTGTGTATGGCAATGGGAGCGCAATAGTGACTCTTCTTAGCAGAAAACAACTCTTGCTCGTAGGACCAGAAACTGCATGGGATTCAACTCCGTTTAGGACTGGGAAACAAACGCTAGCTCGCCTTGCAAGAAACACACTCTGCTTTTGAGAAAACAGCACTCTTCTACTCTCCTGTGTTTCCTATAGGGCCAGAACAGTGAGCTTGCTCAGAACAAAAGAACTGTGCTTCCTACACACACGGGGCATATCTAGTTCAACTCTGCTTAGGAAACTGACAAGAACAGTAGCTTCTCTTCAGTCCAATACACTGTACTTGCTGGGAACAGACGCGAGTGCTATTTGCACTGTGTATGGCAATGGGAGTGCAATAGTGACTCTTCTTAGCAGAAAACAACTCTTGCTCGTAGGACCAGAAACTGCATGGGATTCAACTCCGTTTAGGACTGGGAAACAAACGCTAGCTCTCCTTGCAAGAAACACAATCTGCTTTTGAGAAAACAGCACTCTTTTGCTCTCCTGTGTTTCCTATAGGGCCAGAACAGTGAGCTTGCTCAGAACAAAAGAACTGTGCTTCCTACACACACGAGGCATATCTAGTTCAACTCTGCTTAGGAAACTGACAAGAACAGTAGCTTCTCTTCAGTCCAATACACTGTACTTGCTGGGAACAGACGCGAGTGCTACTTGCACTGTGTATGGCAATGGGAGCGCAGTAGTGACTCTTCTTAGCAGAAAACAACTCTTGCTCGTAGGACCAGAAACTGCATTTGATTCAAGTCCATTTACGACTGGGAAACAAATGCTAGCTCGCCTTACAAGAAATACACTCTGCTTATGAGAAAACAGCACTCTTCTACTCTCCTGTGTTTCCTATAGGGCCAGAACAGTGAGCTTGCTCAGAACAAAAGAACTGTGCTTCCTACACACACGGGGCATATCTAGTTCAACTCTGCTTAGGAAACTGACAAGAACAGTAGCTTCTCTTCAGTCCAATACACTGTACTTGCTGGGAACAGACGCGAGTGCTATTTGCACTGTGTATGGCAATGGAAGCTCAATAGTGACTCTTCTTAGTAGAAAACAACTCTTGCATGTAAGACCAGAAACTGCATGGGATTCAACTCCGTTTAGGACTGGGAAACAAACGCTAGCTCGCCTTGCAAGAAACACACTCTGCTTTTGAGAAAACTGCACTCTACTACTCTCCTGTGTTTCCTATAGGGCCAGAACAGTGAGCTTGCTCAGAACAAAAGAACTGTGCTGCCTACACACACGGGGCATATCTAGTTTAACTCTGCTTAGGAAACTGACAAGAACAGCAGCTTCTCTTCAGTCCAATACACTGTACTTGCTGGGAACAGACGCGAGTGCTATTTGCACTGTGTATGGCAATGGAAGCTCAATAGTGACTCTTCTTAGCAGAAAAAAACTCTTGCTCGTAAGACCAGAAACTGCATGGGATTCAACTCCGTTTAGGACTGGGAAACAAACGCTAGCTCGCCTTGCAAGAAACACAATCTGCTTTTCAGAAAACAGCACTCTTCTGCTCTCCTGTGTTTCCTATAGTGCCAGAACAGTGAGATTGCTCAGAACGAAAGAACTGTGCTTCCTACACACACGGGGCATATCTAGTTCAACTCTGCTTAGGAAACTGACAAGAACAGTAGCTTCTCTTCAGTCCAATACACTGTACTTGCTGGGAACAGACGCGAGTGCTATTTGCACTGTGTATGGCAATGGGAGAGCAATAGTGACTCTTCTTAGCAGAAAACAACTCTTGCTCGTAGGACCAGAAACTGCATGGGATTCAACTCCATTTAGGACTGGGAAACAAACGCTAGCTCGCCTTGCAAGAAACACACTCTGCTTTTGAGAAAACAGCACTCTTCTACTCTCCTGTGTTTCCTATTGGGCCAGAACAGTGAGCTTGCTCAGAACAAAAGAACTGTGCTTCCTACACACACGGGGCATATCTAGTTCAACTCTGCTTAGGAAACTGACAAGAACAGTAGCTTCTCTTCAGTCCAATACACTGTACTTGCTGGGAACAGACGCGAGTGCTATTTGCACTGTGTATGGCAATGGGAGCGCAATAGTGACTCTTCTTAGCAGAAAACAACTCTTGCTAGTAGGACCAGAAACTGCATGGGATTCAACTCCGTTTAGGACTGGGAAACAAACGCTAGCTCGCCTTGCAAGAAGCACACTCTGCTTTTGAGAAAACAGCACTCTTCTACTCTCCTGTGTTTCCTATAGGGCCAGAACAGTGAGCTTGCTCAGAACAAAAGAACTGTGCTTCCTACACACACGGGGCATATCTAGTTCAACTCTGCTTAGGAAACTGACAAGAACAGTAGCTTCTCTTCAGTCCAATACACTGTACTTGCTGGGAAGAGACGCGAGTGCTATTTGCACTGTGTATGGCAATGGGAGCGCAATAGTGACTCTTTTTTGGAGAAAACAACTCTTGCTCGTAGGAGCAGAAACTGCATGGGATTCAACTCCGTTTAGGACTGGGAAACAAACGCTAGCTCGCCTTGCAAGAAACACACTCTGCTTTTGAGAAAACAGCACTCTTCTACTCTCCTGTGTTTCCTATAGGGCCAGAACAGTGAGCTTGCTCAGAACAAAAGAACTGTGCTTCCTACACACACGGGGCATATCTAGTTCAACTCTGCTTAGGAAACTGACAAGAACAGTAGCTTCTCTTCAGTCCAATACACTGTACTTGCTGGGAAGAGACGCGAGTGCTATTTGCACTGTGTATGGCAATGGGAGCGCAATAGTGACTCTTCTTAGCAGAAAACAACTCTTGCTCGTAGGACCAGAAACTGCATGGGATTCAACTCCGTTTAGGACTGGGAAACAAACGCTAGCTCGCCTTGCAAGAAACACACTCTGCTTTTGAGAAAACAGCACTCTTCTACTCTCCTGTGTTTCCTATAGGGCCAGAACAGTGAGCTTGCTCAGAACAAAAGAACTGTGCTTCCTACACACACGGGGCATATCTAGTTCAACTCTGCTTAGGAAACTGACAAGAACAGTAGCTTCTCTTCAGTCCAATACACTGTACTTGCTGGGAACAGACGCGAGTGCTATTTGCACTGTGTATGGCAATGGGAGTGCAATAGTGACTCTTCTTAGCAGAAAACAACTCTTGCTCGTAGGACCAGAAACTGCATGGGATTCAACTCCGTTTAGGACTGGGAAACAAACGCTAGCTCGCCTTGCAAGAAACACAATCTGCTTTTGAGAAAACAGCACTCTTTTGCTCTCCTGTGTTTCCTATAGGGCCAGAACAGTGAGCTTGCTCAGAACAAAAGAACTGTGCTTCCTACACACACGAGGCATATCTAGTTCAACTCTGCTTAGGAAACTGACAAGAACAGTAGCTTCTCTTCAGTCCAATACACTGTACTTGCTGGGAACAGACGCGAGTGCTACTTGCACTGTGTATGGCAATGGGAGCGCAGTAGTGACTCTTCTTAGCAGAAAACAACTCTTGCTCGTAGGACCAGAAACTGCATTTGATTCAAGTCCATTTACGACTGGGAAACAAATGCTAGCTCGCCTTACAAGAAATACACTCTGCTTATGAGAAAACAGCACTCTTCTACTCTCCTGTGTTTCCTATAGGGCCAGAACAGTGAGCTTGCTCAGAACAAAAGAACTGTGCTTCCTACACACACGGGGCATATCTAGTTCAACTCTGCTTAGGAAACTGACAAGAACAGTAGCTTCTCTTCAGTCCAATACACTGTACTTGCTGGGAAGAGACGCGAGTGCTATTTGCACTGTGTATGGCAATGGGAGCGCAATAGTGACTCTTTTTTGGAGAAAACAACTCTTGCTCGTAGGAGCAGAAACTGCATGGGATTCAACTCCGTTTAGGACTGGGAAACAAACGCTAGCTCGCCTTGCAAGAAACACACTCTGCTTTTGAGAAAACAGCACTCATCTACTCTCCTGTGTTTCCTATAGGGCCAGAACAGTGAGCTTGCTCAGAACAAAAGAACTGTGCTTCCTACACACACGGGGCATATCTAGTTCAACTCTGCTTAGGAAACTGACAAGAACAGTAACTTCTCTTCAGTCCAATACACTGTACTTGCTGGGAAGAGACGCGAGTGCTATTTGCACTGTGTATGGCAATGGGAGCGCAATAGTGACTCTTCTTAGCAGAAAACAACTCTTGCTCGTAGGACCAGAAACTGCATGGGATTCAACTCCGTTTAGGACTGGGAAACAAACGCTAGCTCGCCTTGCAAGAAACACACTCTGCTTTTGAGAAAACAGCACTCTTCTACTCTCCTGTGTTTCCTATAGGGCCAGAACAGTGAGCTTGCTCAGAACAAAAGAACTGTGCTTCCTACACACACGGGGCATATCTAGTTCAACTCTGCTTAGGAAACTGACAAGAACAGTAGCTTCTCTTCAGTCCAATACACTGTACTTGCTGGGAACAGACGCGAGTGCTATTTGCACTGTGTATGGCAATGGGAGCGCAATAGTGACTCTTCTTAGCAGAAAACAACTCTTGCTCGTAGGACCAGAAACTGCATGGGATTCAACTCCGTTTAGGACTGGGAAACAAACGCTAGCTCGCCTTGCAAGAAACACACTCTGCTTTTGAGAAAACAGCACTCTTCTACTCTCCTGTGTTTCCTATAGGGCCAGAACAGTGAGCTTGCTCAGAACAAAAGAACTGTGCTTCCTACACACACGGGGCATATCTAGTTCAACTCTGCTTAGGAAACTGACAAGAACAGTAGCTTCTCTTCAGTCCAATACACTGTACTTGCTGGGAACAGACGCGAGTGCTATTTGCACTGTGTATGGCAATGGGAGCGCAATAGTGACTCTTCTTAGCAGAAAACAACTCTTGCTAGTAGGACCAGAAACTGCATGGGATTCAACTCCGTTTAGGACTGGGAAACAAACGCTAGCTCGCCTTGCAAGAAACACACTCTGCTTTTGAGAAAACAGCACTCTTCTACTCTCCTGTGTTTCCTATAGTGCCAGATCAGTGAGCTTGCTCAGAACAAAAGAACTGTGCTTCCTACACACACGGGGCATATCTAGTTCAACTCTGCTTAGGAAACTGACAAGAACAGTAGCTTCTCTTCAGTCCAATACACTGTACTTGCTGGGAACAGACGCGAGTGCTATTTGCACTGTGTATGGCAATGGGAGCGCAATAGTGACTCTTCTTAGCAGAAAACAACTCTTGCTCGTAGGACCAGAAACTGCATGGGATTCAACTCCGTTTAGGACTGGGAAACAAACGCTAGCTCGCCTTGCAAGAAACACACTCTGCTTTTGAGAAAACAGCACTCTTCTACTCTCCTGTGTTTCCTATAGGGCCAGAACAGTGAGCTTGCTCAGAACAAAAGAACTGTGCTTCCTACACACACGGGGCATATCTAGTTCAACTCTGCTTAGGAAACTGACAAGAACAGTAGCTTCTCTTCAGTCCAATACACTGTACTTGCTGGGAACAGACGCGAGTGCTATTTGCACTGTGTATGGCAATGGAAGCTCAATAGTGACTCTTCTTAGTAGGAAACAACTCTTGCATGTAAGACCAGAAACAGCATGGGATTCAACTCCGTTTAGGACTGGGAAACAAACGCTAGCTCGCCTTGCAAGAAACACACTCTGCTTTTGAGAAAACTGCACTCTACTACTCTCCTGTGTTTCCTATAGGGCCAGAACAGTGAGCTTGCTCAGAACAAAAGAACTGTGCTGCCTACACACACGGGGCATATCTAGTTTAACTCTGCTTAGGAAACTGACAAGAACAGCAGCTTCTCTTCAGTCCAATACACTGTACTTGCTGGGAACAGACGCGAGTGCTATTTGCACTGTGTATGGCAATGGAAGCTCAATAGTGACTCTTCTTAGCAGAAAAAAACTCTTGCTCGTAAGACCAGAAACTGCATGGGATTCAACTCCGTTTAGGACTGGGAAACAAACGCTAGCTCGCCTTGCAAGAAACACAATCTGCTTTTCAGAAAACAGCACTCTTCTGCTCTCCTGTGTTTCCTATAGTGCCAGAACAGTGAGCTTGCTCAGAACGAAAGAACTGTGCTTCCTACACACACGGGGCATATCTAGTTCAACTCTGCTTAGGAAACTGACAAGAACAGTAGCTTCTCTTCAGTCCAATACACTGTACTTGCTGGGAACAGACGCGAGTGCTATTTGCACTGTGTATGGCAATGGGAGCGCAATAGTGACTCTTCTTAGCAGAAAACAACTCTTGCTCGTAGGACCAGAAACTGCATGGGATTCAACTCCGTTTAGGACTGGGAAACAAACGCTAGCTCGCCTTGCAAGAAACACACTCTGCTTTTGAGAAAACAGCACTCTTCTACTCTCCTGTGTTTCCTATAGGGCCAGAACAGTGAGCTTGCTCAGAACAAAAGAACTGTGCTTCCTACACACACGGGGCATATCTAGTTCAACTCTGCTTAGGAAACTGACAAGAACAGTAGCTTCTCTTCAGTCCAATACACTGTACTTGCTGGGAACAGACGCGAGTGCTATTTGCACTGTGTATGGCAATGGAAGCTCAATAGTGACTCTTCTTAGTAGAAAACAACTCTTGCATGTAAGACCAGAAACTGCATGGGATTCAACTCCGTTTAGGACTGGGAAACAAACGCTAGCTCGCCTTGCAAGAAACACATTCTGCTTTTGAGAAAACTGCACTCTACTACTCTCCTGTGTTTCCTATAGGGCCAGAACAGTGAGCTTGCTCAGAACAAAAGAACTGTGCTGCCTACACACACGGGGCATATCTAGTTTAACTCTGCTTAGGAAACTGACAAGAACAGCAGCTTCTCTTCAGTCCAATACACTGTACTTGCTGGGAACAGACGCGAGTGCTATTTGCACTGTGTATGGCAATGGAAGCTCAATAGTGACTCTTCTTAGCAGAAAAAAACTCTTGCTCGTAAGACCAGAAACTGCATGGGATTCAACTCCGTTTAGGACTGGGAAACAAACGCTAGCTCGCCTTGCAAGAAACACAATCTGCTTTTCAGAAAACAGCACTCTTCTGCTCTCCTGTGTTTCCTATAGTGCCAGAACAGTGAGATTGCTCAGAACGAAAGAACTGTGCTTCCTACACACACGGGGCATATCTAGTTCAACTCTGCTTAGGAAACTGACAAGAACAGTAGCTTCTCTTCAGTCCAATACACTGTACTTGCTGGGAACAGACGCGAGTGCTATTTGCACTGTGTATGGCAATGGGAGAGCAATAGTGACTCTTCTTAGCAGAAAACAACTCTTGCTCGTAGGACCAGAAACTGCATGGGATTCAACTCCATTTAGGACTGGGAAACAAACGCTAGCTCGCCTTGCAAGAAACACACTCTGCTTTTGAGAAAACAGCACTCTTCTACTCTCCTGTGTTTCCTATTGGGCCAGAACAGTGAGCTTGCTCAGAACAAAAGAACTGTGCTTCCTACACACACGGGGCATATCTAGTTCAACTCTGCTTAGGAAACTGACAAGAACAGTAGCTTCTCTTCAGTCCAATACACTGTACTTGCTGGGAACAGACGCGAGTGCTATTTGCACTGCATATGGCAATGGGAGCCCAATAGTGACTCTTCTTAGCAGAAAACAACTCTTGCTCGTAGGACCAGAAACTGCATGGGATTCAACTCCGTTTAGGACTGGGAAACAAACGCTAGCTCGCCTTGCAAGAAGCACACTCTGCTTTTGAGAAAACAGCACTCTTTTGCTCTCCTGTGTTTCCTATAGGACCAGAACAGTGAGCTTGCTCAGAACGAAAGAACTGTGCTTCCTACACACACGAGGCATATCTAGTTCAACTCTGCTTAGGAAACTGACAAGAACAGTAGCTTCTCTTCAGTCCAATACACTGTACTTGCTGGGAACAGACGCGAGTGCTACTTGCACTGTGTATGGCAATGGGAGCGCAGTAGTGACTCTTCTTAGCAGAAAACAACTCTTGCTCGTAGGACCAGAAACTGCATTTGATTCAAGTCCATTTACGACTGGGAAACAAACGCTAGCTCACCTTACAAGAAATACACTCTGCTTATGAGAAAACAGCACTCTTCTACTCTCCTGTGTTTCCTATAGGGCCAGAACAGTGAGCTTGCTCAGAACAAAAGAACTGTGCTTCCTACACACACGGGGCATATCTAGTTCAACTCTGCTTAGGAAACTGACAAGAACAGTAGCTTCTCTTCAGTCCAATACACTGTACTTGCTGAGAACAGACGCGAGTGCTATTTGCACTGTGTATGGCAATGGGAGCGCAATAGTGACTCTTCTTAGCAGAAAACAACTCTTGCTAGTAGGACCAGAAACTGCATGGGATTCAACTCCGTTTAGGACTGGGAAACAAACGCTAGCTCGCCTTGCAAGAAGCACACTCTGCTTTTGAGAAAACAGCACTCTTCTACTCTCCTGTGTTTCCTATGGGGCCAGAACAGTGAGCTTGCTCAGAACAAAAGAACTGTGCTTCCTACACACACGGGGCATATCTAGTTCAACTCTGCTTAGGAAACTGACAAGAACAGTAGCTTCTCTTCAGTCCAATACACTGTACTTGCTGGGAACAGACGCGAGTGCTATTTGCACTGTGTATGGCAATGGGAGCGCAATAGTGACTCTTCTTAGCAGAAAACAACTCTTGCTCGTAGGACCAGAAACTGCATGGGATTCAACTCCGTTTAGGACTGGGAAACAAACGCTAGCTCGCCTTGCAAGAAACACACTCTGCTTTTGAGAAAACAGCACTCTTCTACTCTCCTGTGTTTCCTATAGGGCCAGAACAGTGAGCTTGCTCAGAACAAAAGAACTGTGCTTCCTACACACACGGGGCATATCTAGTTCAACTCTGCTTAGGAAACTGACCAGAACAGTAGCTTCTCTTCAGTCCAATACACTGTACTTGCTGGGAACAGACGCGAGTGCTATTTGCACTGTGTATGGCAATGGAAGCTCAATAGTGACTCTTCTTAGTAGAAAACAACTCTTGCATGTAAGACCAGAAACTGCATGGGATTCAACTCCGTTTAGGACTGGGAAACAAACGCTAGCTCGCCTTGCAAGAAACACACTCTGCTTTTGAGAAAACTGCACTCTACTACTCTCCTGTGTTTCCTATAGGGCCAGAACAGTGAGCTTGCTCAGAACAAAAGAACTGTGCTGCCTACACACACGGGGCATATCTAGTTTAACTCTGCTTAGGAAACTGACAAGAACAGCAGCTTCTCTTCAGTCCAATACACTGTACTTGCTGGGAACAGACGCGAGTGCTATTTGCACTGTGTATGGCAATGGAAGCTCAATAGTGACTCTTCTTAGCAGAAAAAAACTCTTGCTCGTAAGACCAGAAACTGCATGGGATTCAACTCCGTTTAGGACTGGGAAACAAACGCTAGCTCGCCTTGCAAGAAACACAATCTGCTTTTCAGAAAACAGCACTCTTCTGCTCTCCTGTGTTTCCTATAGTGCCAGAACAGTGAGATTGCTCAGAACGAAAGAACTGTGCTTCCTACACACACGGGGCATATCTAGTTCAACTCTGCTTAGGAAACTGACAAGAACAGTAGCTTCTCTTCAGTCCAATACACTGTACTTGCTGGGAACAGACGCGAGTGCTATTTGCACTGTGTATGGCAATGGGAGAGCAATAGTGACTCTTCTTAGCAGGAAACAACTCTTGCTCGTAGGACCAGAAACTGCATGGGATTCAACTCCATTTAGGACTGGGAAACAAACGCTAGCTCGCCTTGCAAGAAACACACTCTGCTTTTGAGAAAACAGCACTCTTCTACTCTCCTGTGTTTCCTATTGGGCCAGAACAGTGAGCTTGCTCAGAACAAAAGAACTGTGCTTCCTACACACACGGGGCATATCTAGTTCAACTCTGCTTAGGAAACTGACAAGAACAGTAGCTTCTCTTCAGTCCAATACACTGTACTTGCTGGGAACAGACGCGAGTGCTATTTGCACTGCATATGGCAATGGGAGCCCAATAGTGACTCTTCTTAGCAGAAAACAACTCTTGCTCGTAGGACCAGAAACTGCATGGGATTCAACTCCGTTTAGGACTGGGAAACAAACGCTAGCTCGCCTTGCAAGAAGCACACTCTGCTTTTGAGAAAACAGCACTCTTTTGCTCTCCTGTGTTTCCTATAGGACCAGAACAGTGAGCTTGCTCAGAACGAAAGAACTGTGCTTCCTACACACACGAGGCATATCTAGTTCAACTCTGCTTAGGAAACTGACAAGAACAGTAGCTTCTCTTCAGTCCAATACACTGTACTTGCTGGGAACAGACGCGAGTGCTACTTGCACTGTGTATGGCAATGGGAGCGCAGTAGTGACTCTTCTTAGCAGAAAACAACTCTTGCTCGTAGGACCAGAAACTGCATTTGATTCAAGTCCATTTACGACTGGGAAACAAACGCTAGCTCACCTTACAAGAAATACACTCTGCTTATGAGAAAACAGCACTCTTCTACTCTCCTGTGTTTCCTATAGGGCCAGAACAGTGAGCTTGCTCAGAACAAAAGAACTGTGCTTCCTACACACACGGGGCATATCTAGTTCAACTCTGCTTAGGAAACTGACAAGAACAGTAGCTTCTCTTCAGTCCAATACACTGTACTTGCTGAGAACAGACGCGAGTGCTATTTGCACTGTGTATGGCAATGGGAGCGCAATAGTGACTCTTCTTAGCAGAAAACAACTCTTGCTAGTAGGACCAGAAACTGCATGGGATTCAACTCCGTTTAGGACTGGGAAACAAACGCTAGCTCGCCTTGCAAGAAGCACACTCTGCTTTTGAGAAAACAGCACTCTTCTACTCTCCTGTGTTTCCTATGGGGCCAGAACAGTGAGCTTGCTCAGAACAAAAGAACTGTGCTTCCTACACACACGGGGCATATCTAGTTCAACTCTGCTTAGGAAACTGACAAGAACAGTAGCTTCTCTTCAGTCCAATACACTGTACTTGCTGGGAACAGACGCGAGTGCTATTTGCACTGTGTATGGCAATGGGAGCGCAATAGTGACTCTTCTTAGCAGAAAACAACTCTTGCTCGTAGGACCAGAAACTGCATGGGATTCAACTCCGTTTAGGACTGGGAAACAAACGCTAGCTCGCCTTGCAAGAAACACACTCTGCTTTTGAGAAAACAGCACTCTTCTACTCTCCTGTGTTTCCTATAGGGCCAGAACAGTGAGCTTGCTCAGAACAAAAGAACTGTGCTTCCTACACACACGGGGCATATCTAGTTCAACTCTGCTTAGGAAACTGACAAGAACAGTAGCTTCTCTTCAGTCCAATACACTGTACTTGCTGGGAACAGACGCGAGTGCTATTTGCACTGTGTATGGCAATGGAAGCTCAATAGTGACTCTTCTTAGTAGAAAACAACTCTTGCATGTAAGACCAGAAACTGCATGGGATTCAACTCCGTTTAGGACTGGGAAACAAACGCTAGCTCGCCTTGCAAGAAACACACTCTGCTTTTGAGAAAACTGCACTCTACTACTCTCCTGTGTTTCCTATAGGGCCAGAACAGTGAGCTTGCTCAGAACAAAAGAACTGTGCTGCCTACACACACGGGGCATATCTAGTTTAACTCTGCTTAGGAAACTGACAAGAACAGTAGCTTCTCTTCAGTCCAATACACTGTACTTGCTGGGAACAGACGCGAGTGCTATTTGCACTGTGTATGGCAATGGGAGCGCAATAGTGACTCTTCTTAGCAGAAAACAACTCTTGCTCGTAGGACCAGAAACTGCATGGGATTCAACTCCGTTTAGGACTGGGAAACAAACGCTAGCTCGCCTTGCAAGAAACACACTCTGCTTTTGAGAAAACAGCACTCTTCTACTCTCCTGTGTTTCCTATAGGGCCAGAACAGTGAGCTTGCTCAGAACAAAAGAACTGTGCTTCCTACACACACGGGGCATATCTAGTTCAACTCTGCTTAGGAAACTGACAAGAACAGTAGCTTCTCTTCAGTCCAATACACTGTACTTGCTGGGAACAGACGCGAGTGCTATTTGCACTGTGTATGGCAATGGGAGCGCAATAGTGACTCTTCTTAGCAGAAAACAACTCTTGCTCGTAGGACCAGAAACTGCATGGGATTCAACTCCGTTTAGGACTGGGAAACAAACGCTAGCTCGCCTTGCAAGAAACACACTCTGCTTTTGAGAAAACAGCACTCTTCTACTCTCCTGTGTTTCCTATAGGGCCAGAACAGTGAGCTTGCTCAGAACAAAAGAACTGTGCTTCCTACACACACGGGGCATATCTAGTTCAACTCTGCTTAGGAAACTGACAAGAACAGTAGCTTCTCTTCAGTCCAATACACTGTACTTGCTGGGAACAGACGCGAGTGCTATTTGCACTGTGTATGGCAATGGAAGCTCAATAGTGACTCTTCTTAGTAGAAAACAACTCTTGCATGTAAGACCAGAAACTGCATGGGATTCAACTCCGTTTAGGACTGGGAAACAAACGCTAGCTCGCCTTGCAAGAAACACACTCTGCTTTTGAGAAAACTGCACTCTACTACTCTCCTGTGTTTCCTATAGGGCCAGAACAGTGAGCTTGCTCAGAACAAAAGAACTGTGCTGCCTACACACACGGGGCATATCTAGTTTAACTCTGCTTAGGAAACTGACAAGAACAGCAGCTTCTCTTCAGTCCAATACACTGTACTTGCTGGGAACAGACGCGAGTGCTATTTGCACTGTGTATGGCAATGGAAGCTCAATAGTGACTCTTCTTAGCAGAAAAAAACTCTTGCTCGTAAGACCAGAAACTGCATGGGATTCAACTCCGTTTAGGACTGGGAAACAAACGCTAGCTCGCCTTGCAAGAAACACAATCTGCTTTTCAGAAAACAGCACTCTTCTGCTCTCCTGTGTTTCCTATAGTGCCAGAACAGTGAGATTGCTCAGAACGAAAGAACTGTGCTTCCTACACACACGGGGCATATCTAGTTCAACTCTGCTTAGGAAACTGACAAGAACAGTAGCTTCTCTTCAGTCCAATACACTGTACTTGCTGGGAACAGACGCGAGTGCTATTTGCACTGTGTATGGCAATGGGAGAGCAATAGTGACTCTTCTTAGCAGAAAGCAACTCTTGCTCGTAGGACCAGAAACTGCATGGGATTCAACTCCATTTAGGACTGGGAAACAAACGCTAGCTCGCCTTGCAAGAAACACACTCTGCTTTTGAAAAAACAGCACTCTTCTACTCTCCTGTGTTTCCTATTGGGCCAGAACAGTGAGCTTGCTCAGAACAAAAGAACTGTGCTTCCTACACACACGGGGCATATCTAGTTCAACTCTGCTTAGGAAACTGACAAGAACAGTAGCTTCTCTTCAGTCCAATACACTGTACTTGCTGGGAACAGACGCGAGTGCTATTTGCACTGCATATGGCAATGGGAGCCCAATAGTGACTCTTCTTAGCAGAAAACAACTCTTGCTCGTAGGACCAGAAACTGCATGGGATTCAACTCCGTTTAGGACTGGGAAACAAACGCTAGCTCGCCTTGCAAGAAGCACACTCTGCTTTTGAGAAAACAGCACTCTTTTGCTCTCCTGTGTTTCCTATAGGACCAGAACAGTGAGCTTGCTCAGAACGAAAGAACTGTGCTTCCTACACACACGAGGCATATCTAGTTCAACTCTGCTTAGGAAACTGACAAGAACAGTAGCTTCTCTTCAGTCCAATACACTGTACTTGCTGGGAACAGATGCGAGTGCTACTTGCACTGTGTATGGCAATGGGAGCGCAGTAGTGACTCTTCTTAGCAGAAAACAACTCTTGCTCGTAGGACCAGAAACTGCATTTGATTCAAGTCCATTTACGACTGGGAAACAAACGCTAGCTCACCTTACAAGAAATACACTCTGCTTATGAGAAAACAGCACTCTTCTACTCTCCTGTGTTTCCTATAGGGCCAGAACAGTGAGCTTGCTCAGAACAAAAGAACTGTGCTTCCTACACACACGGGGCATATCTAGTTCAACTCTGCTTAGGAAACTGACAAGAACAGTAGCTTCTCTTCAGTCCAATACACTGTACTTGCTGAGAACAGACGCGAGTGCTATTTGCACTGTGTATGGCAATGGGAGCGCAATAGTGACTCTTCTTAGCAGAAAACAACTCTTGCTAGTAGGACCAGAAACTGCATGGGATTCAACTCCGTTTAGGACTGGGAAACAAACGCTAGCTCGCCTTGCAAGAAGCACACTCTGCTTTTGAGAAAACAGCACTCTTCTACTCTCCTGTGTTTCCTATGGGGCCAGAACAGTGAGCTTGCTCAGAACAAAAGAACTGTGCTTCCTACACACACGGGGCATATCTAGTTCAACTCTGCTTAGGAAACTGACAAGAACAGTAGCTTCTCTTCAGTCCAATACACTGTACTTGCTGGGAACAGACGCGAGTGCTATTTGCACTGTGTATGGCAATGGGAGCGCAATAGTGACTCTTCTTAGCAGAAAACAACTCTTGCTCGTAGGACCAGAAACTGCATGGGATTCAACTCCGTTTAGGACTGGGAAACAAACGCTAGCTCGCCTTGCAAGAAACACACTCTGCTTTTGAGAAAACAGCACTCTTCTACTCTCCTGTGTTTCCTATAGGGCCAGAACAGTGAGCTTGCTCAGAACAAAAGAACTGTGCTTCCTACACACACGGGGCATATCTAGTTCAACTCTGCTTAGGAAACTGACAAGAACAGTAGCTTCTCTTCAGTCCAATACACTGTACTTGCTGGGAACAGACGCGAGTGCTATTTGCACTGTGTATGGCAATGGAAGCTCAATAGTGACTCTTCTTAGTAGAAAACAACTCTTGCATGTAAGACCAGAAACTGCATGGGATTCAACTCCGTTTAGGACTGGGAAACAAACGCTAGCTCGCCTTGCAAGAAACACACTCTGCTTTTGAGAAAACTGCACTCTACTACTCTCCTGTGTTTCCTATAGGGCCAGAACAGTGAGCTTGCTCAGAACAAAAGAACTGTGCTGCCTACACACACGGGGCATATCTAGTTTAACTCTGCTTAGGAAACTGACAAGAACAGCAGCTTCTCTTCAGTCCAATACACTGTACTTGCTGGGAACAGACGCGAGTGCTATTTGCACTGTGTATGGCAATGGAAGCTCAATAGTGACTCTTCTTAGCAGAAAAAAACTCTTGCTCGTAAGACCAGAAACTGCATGGGATTCAACTCCGTTTAGGACTGGGAAACAAACGCTAGCTCGCCTTGCAAGAAACACAATCTGCTTTTCAGAAAACAGCACTCTTCTGCTCTCCTGTGTTTCCTATAGTGCCAGAACAGTGAGCTTGCTCAGAACAAAAGAACTGTGCTTCCTACACACACGGGGCATATCTAGTTCAACTCTGCTTAGGAAACTGACAAGAACAGTAGCTTCTCTTCAGTCCAATACACTGTACTTGCTGGGAACAGACGCGAGTGCTATTTGCACTGTGTATGGCAATGGGAGCGCAATAGTGACTCTTCTTAGCAGAAAACAACTCTTGCTCGTAGGACCAGAAACTGCATGGGATTCAACTCCGTTTAGGACTGGGAAACAAACGCTAGCTCGCCTTGCAAGAAACACACTCTGCTTTTGAGAAAACAGCACTCTTCTACTCTCCTGTGTTTCCTATAGGGCCAGAACAGTGAGCTTGCTCAGAACAAAAGAACTGTGCTTCCTACACACACGGGGCATATCTAGTTCAACTCTGCTTAGGAAACTGACAAGAACAGTAGCTTCTCTTCAGTCCAATACACTGTACTTGCTGGGAACAGACGCGAGTGCTATTTGCACTGTGTATGGCAATGGGAGCGCAATAGTGACTCTTCTTAGCAGAAAACAACTCTTGCTCGTAGGACCAGAAACTGCATGGGATTCAACTCCGTTTAGGACTGGGAAACAAACGCTAGCTCGCCTTGCAAGAAACACACTCTGCTTTTGAGAAAACAGCACTCTTCTACTCTCCTGTGTTTCCTATAGGGCCAGAACAGTGAGCTTGCTCAGAACAAAAGAACTGTGCTTCCTACACACACGGGGCATATCTAGTTCAACTCTGCTTAGGAAACTGACAAGAACAGTAGCTTCTCTTCAGTCCAATACACTGTACTTGCTGGGAACAGACGCGAGTGCTATTTGCACTGTGTATGGCAATGGAAGCTCAATAGTGACTCTTCTTAGTAGAAAACAACTCTTGCATGTAAGACCAGAAACTGCATGGGATTCAACTCCGTTTAGGACTGGGAAACAAACGCTAGCTCGCCTTGCAAGAAACACACTCTGCTTTTGAGAAAACTGCACTCTACTACTCTCCTGTGTTTCCTATAGGGCCAGAACAGTGAGCTTGCTCAGAACAAAAGAACTGTGCTGCCTACACACACGGGGCATATCTAGTTTAACTCTGCTTAGGAAACTGACAAGAACAGCAGCTTCTCTTCAGTCCAATACACTGTACTTGCTGGGAACAGACGCGAGTGCTATTTGCACTGTGTATGGCAATGGAAGCTCAATAGTGACTCTTCTTAGCAGAAAAAAACTCTTGCTCGTAAGACCAGAAACTGCATGGGATTCAACTCCGTTTAGGACTGGGAAACAAACGCTAGCTCGCCTTGCAAGAAACACAATCTGCTTTTCAGAAAACAGCACTCTTCTGCTCTCCTGTGTTTCCTATAGTGCCAGAACAGTGAGATTGCTCAGAACGAAAGAACTGTGCTTCCTACACACACGGGGCATATCTAGTTCAACTCTGCTTAGGAAACTGACAAGAACAGTAGCTTCTCTTCAGTCCAATACACTGTACTTGCTGGGAACAGACGCGAGTGCTATTTGCACTGTGTATGGCAATGGGAGAGCAATAGTGACTCTTCTTAGCAGAAAGCAACTCTTGCTCGTAAAACCAGAAACTGCATGGGATTCAACTCCATTTAGGACTGGGAAACAAACGCTAGCTCGCCTTGCAAGAAACACACTCTGCTTTTGAGAAAACAGCACTCTTCTACTCTCCTGTGTTTCCTATTGGGCCAGAACAGTGAGCTTGCTCAGAACAAAAGAACTGTGCTTCCTACACACACGGGGCATATCTAGTTCAACTCTGCTTAGGAAACTGACAAGAACAGTAGCTTCTCTTCAGTCCAATACACTGTACTTGCTGGGAACAGACGCGAGTGCTATTTGCACTGCATATGGCAATGGGAGCCCAATAGTGACTCTTCTTAGCAGAAAACAACTCTTGCTCGTAGGACCAGAAACTGCATGGGATTCAACTCCGTTTAGGACTGGGAAACAAACGCTAGCTCGCCTTGCAAGAAGCACACTCTGCTTTTGAGAAAACAGCACTCTTTTGCTCTCCTGTGTTTCCTATAGGACCAGAACAATGAGCTTGCTCAGAACGAAAGAACTGTGCTTCCTACACACACGAGGCATATCTAGTTCAACTCTGCTTAGGAAACTGACAAGAACAGTAGCTTCTCTTCAGTCCAATACACTGTACTTGCTGGGAACAGACGCGAGTGCTACTTGCACTGTGTATGGCAATGGGAGCGCAGTAGTGACTCTTCTTAGCAGAAAACAACTCTTGCTCGTAGGACCAGAAACTGCATTTGATTCAAGTCCATTTACGACTGGGAAACAAACGCTAGCTCACCTTACAAGAAATACACTCTGCTTATGAGAAAACAGCACTCTTCTACTCTCCTGTGTTTCCTATAGGGCCAGAACAGTGAGCTTGCTCAGAACAAAAGAACTGTGCTTCCTACACACACGGGGCATATCTAGTTCAACTCTGCTTAGGAAACTGACAAGAACAGTAGCTTCTCTTCAGTCCAATACACTGTACTTGCTGGGAACAGACGCGAGTGCTATTTGCACTGTGTATGGCAATGGAAGCTCAATACTGACTCTTCTTAGTAGAAAACAACTCTTGCATGTAAGACCAGAAACTGCATGGGATTCAACTCCGTTTAGGACTGGGAAACAAACGCTAGCTCGCCTTGCAAGAAACACACTCTGCTTTTGAGAAAACTGCACTCTACTACTCTCCTGTGTTTCCTATAGGGCCAGAACAGTGAGCTTGCTCAGAACAAAAGAACTGTGCTGCCTACACACACGGGGCATATCTAGTTTAACTCTGCTTAGGAAACTGACAAGAACAGCAGCTTCTCTTCAGTCCAATACACTGTACTTGCTGGGAACAGACGCGAGTGCTATTTGCACTGTGTATGGCAATGGAAGCTCAATAGTGACTCTTCTTAGCAGAAAAAAACTCTTGCTCGTAAGACCAGAAACTGCATGGGATTCAACTCCGTTTAGGACTGGGAAACAAACGCTAGCTCGCCTTGCAAGAAACACAATCTGCTTTTCAGAAAACAGCACTCTTCTGCTCTCCTGTGTTTCCTATAGTGCCAGAACAGTGAGCTTGCTCAGAACGAAAGAACTGTGCTTCCTACACACACGGGGCATATCTAGTTCAACTCTGCTTAGGAAACTGACAAGAACAGTAGCTTCTCTTCAGTCCAATACACTGTACTTGCTGGGAACAGACGCGAGTGCTATTTGCACTGTGTATGGCAATGGGAGCGCAATAGTGACTCTTCTTAGCAGAAAACAACTCTTGCTCGTAGGACCAGAAACTGCATGGGATTCAACTCCGTTTAGGACTGGGAAACAAACGCTAGCTCGCCTTGCAAGAAACACACTCTGCTTTTGAGAAAACAGCACTCTTCTACTCTCCTGTGTTTCCTATAGGGCCAGAACAGTGAGCTTGCTCAGAACAAAAGAACTGTGCTTCCTACACACACGGGGCATATCTAGTTCAACTCTGCTTAGGAAACTGACAAGAACAGTAGCTTCTCTTCAGTCCAATACACTGTACTTGCTGGGAACAGACGCGAGTGCTATTTGCACTGTGTATGGCAATGGAAGCTCAATAGTGACTCTTCTTAGTAGAAAACAACTCTTGCATGTAAGACCAGAAACTGCATGGGATTCAACTCCGTTTAGGACTGGGAAACAAACGCTAGCTCGCCTTGCAAGAAACACACTCTGCTTTTGAGAAAACTGCACTCTACTACTCTCCTGTGTTTCCTATAGGGCCAGAACAGTGAGCTTGCTCAGAACAAAAGAACTGTGCTGCCTACACACACGGGGCATATCTAGTTTAACTCTGCTTAGGAAACTGACAAGAACAGCAGCTTCTCTTCAGTCCAATACACTGTACTTGCTGGGAACAGACGCGAGTGCTATTTGCACTGTGTATGGCAATGGAAGCTCAATAGTGACTCTTCTTAGCAGAAAAAAACTCTTGCTCGTAAGACCAGAAACTGCATGGGATTCAACTCCGTTTAGGACTGGGAAACAAACGCTAGCTCGCCTTGCAAGAAACACAATCTGCTTTTCAGAAAACAGCACTCTTCTGCTCTCCTGTGTTTCCTATAGTGCCAGAACAGTGAGCTTGCTCAGAACGAAAGAACTGTGCTTCCTACACACACGGGGCATATCTAGTTCAACTCTGCTTAGGAAACTGACAAGAACAGTAGCTTCTCTTCAGTCCAATACACTGTACTTGCTGGGAACAGACGCGAGTGCTATTTGCACTGTGTATGGCAATGGGAGCGCAATAGTGACTCTTCTTAGCAGAAAACAACTCTTGCTCGTAGGACCAGAAACTGCATGGGATTCAACTCCGTTTAGGACTGGGAAACAAACGCTAGCTCGCCTTGCAAGAAACACACTCTGCTTTTGAGAAAACAGCACTCTTCTACTCTCCTGTGTTTCCTATAGGGCCAGAACAGTGAGCTTGCTCAGAACAAAAGAACTGTGCTTCCTACACACACGGGGCATATCTAGTTCAACTCTGCTTAGGAAACTGACAAGAACAGTAGCTTCTCTTCAGTCCAATACACTGTACTTGCTGGGAACAGACGCGAGTGGTATTTGCACTGTGTATGGCAATGGGAGCGCAATAGTGACTCTTCTTAGCAGAAAACAACTCTTGCTCGTAGGACCAGAAACTGCATGGGATTCAACTCCGTTTAGGACTGGGAAACAAACGCTAGCTCGCCTTGCAAGAAACACACTCTGCTTTTGAGAAAACAGCACTCTTCTACTCTCCTGTGTTTCCTATAGGGCCAGAACAGTGAGCTTGCTCAGAACAAAAGAACTGTGCTTCCTACACACACGGGGCATATCTAGTTCAACTCTGCTTAGGAAACTGACAAGAACAGTAGCTTCTCTTCAGTCCAATACACTGTACTTGCTGGGAACAGACGCGAGTGCTATTTGCACTGTGTATGGCAATGGAAGCTCAATAGTGACTCTTCTTAGTAGAAAACAACTCTTGCATGTAAGACCAGAAACTGCATGGGATTCAACTCCGTTTAGGACTGGGAAACAAACGCTAGCTCGCCTTGCAAGAAACACACTCTGCTTTTGAGAAAACTGCACTCTACTACTCTCCTGTGTTTCCTATAGGGCCAGAACAGTGAGCTTGCTCAGAACAAAAGAACTGTGCTGCCTACACACACGGGGCATATCTAGTTTAACTCTGCTTAGGAAACTGACAAGAACAGCAGCTTCTCTTCAGTCCAATACACTGTACTTGCTGGGAACAGACGCGAGTGCTATTTGCACTGTGTATGGCAATGGAAGCTCAATAGTGACTCTTCTTAGCAGAAAAAAACTCTTGCTCGTAAGACCAGAAACTGCATGGGATTCAACTCCGTTTAGGACTGGGAAACAAACGCTAGCTCGCCTTGCAAGAAACACAATCTGCTTTTCAGAAAACAGCACTCTTCTGCTCTCCTGTGTTTCCTATAGTGCCAGAACAGTGAGCTTGCTCAGAACGAAAGAACTGTGCTTCCTACACACACGGGGCATATCTAGTTCAACTCTGCTTAGGAAACTGACAAGAACAGTAGCTTCTCTTCAGTCCAATACACTGTACTTGCTGGGAACAGACGCGAGTGCTATTTGCACTGTGTATGGCAATGGGAGCGCAATAGTGACTCTTCTTAGCAGAAAACAACTCTTGCTCGTAGGACCAGAAACTGCATGGGATTCAACTCCGTTTAGGACTGGGAAACAAACGCTAGCTCGCCTTGCAAGAAACACACTCTGCTTTTGAGAAAACAGCACTCTTCTACTCTCCTGTGTTTCCTATAGGGCCAGAACAGTGAGCTTGCTCAGAACAAAAGAACTGTGCTTCCTACACACACGGGGCATATCTAGTTCAACTCTGCTTAGGAAACTGACAAGAACAGTAGCTTCTCTTCAGTCCAATACACTGTACTTGCTGGGAACAGACGCGAGTGCTATTTGCACTGTGTATGGCAATGGAAGCTCAATAGTGACTCTTCTTAGTAGAAAACAACTCTTGCATGTAAGACCAGAAACTGCATGGGATTCAACTCCGTTTAGGACTGGGAAACAAACGCTAGCTCGCCTTGCAAGAAACACACTCTGCTTTTGAGAAAACTGCACTCTACTACTCTCCTGTGTTTCCTATAGGGCCAGAACAGTGAGCTTGCTCAGAACAAAAGAACTGTGCTGCCTACACACACGGGGCATATCTAGTTTAACTCTGCTTAGGAAACTGACAAGAACAGCAGCTTCTCTTCAGTCCAATACACTGTACTTGCTGGGAACAGACGCGAGTGCTATTTGCACTGTGTATGGCAATGGAAGCTCAATAGTGACTCTTCTTAGCAGAAAAAAACTCTTGCTCGTAAGACCAGAAACTGCATGGGATTCAACTCCGTTTAGGTCTGGGAAACAAACGCTAGCTCGCCTTGCAAGAAACACAATCTGCTTTTCAGAAAACAGCACTCTTCTGCTCTCCTGTGTTTCCTATAGTGCCAGAACAGTGAGCTTGCTCAGAACGAAAGAACTGTGCTTCCTACACACACGGGGCATATCTAGTTCAACTCTGCTTAGGAAACTGACAAGAACAGTAGCTTCTCTTCAGTCCAATACACTGTACTTGCTGGGAACAGACGCGAGTGCTATTTGCACTGTGTATGGCAATGGGAGCGCAATAGTGACTCTTCTTAGCAGAAAACAACTCTTGCTCGTAGGACCAGAAACTGCATGGGATTCAACTCCGTTTAGGACTGGGAAACAAACGCTAGCTCGCCTTGCAAGAAACACACTCTGCTTTTGAGAAAACAGCACTCTTCTACTCTCCTGTGTTTCCTATAGGGCCAGAACAGTGAGCTTGCTCAGAACAAAAGAACTGTGCTTCCTACACACACGGGGCATATCTAGTTCAACTCTGCTTAGGAAACTGACAAGAACAGTAGCTTCTCTTCAGTCCAATACACTGTACTTGCTGGGAACAGACGCGAGTGGTATTTGCACTGTGTATGGCAATGGGAGCGCAATAGTGACTCTTCTTAGCAGAAAACAACTCTTGCTCGTAGGACCAGAAACTGCATGGGATTCAACTCCGTTTAGGACTGGGAAACAAACGCTAGCTCGCCTTGCAAGAAACACACTCTGCTTTTGAGAAAACAGCACTCTTCTACTCTCCTGTGTTTCCTATAGGGCCAGAACAGTGAGCTTGCTCAGAACAAAAGAACTGTGCTTCCTACACACACGGGGCATATCTAGTTCAACTCTGCTTAGGAAACTGACCAGAACAGTAGCTTCTCTTCAGTCCAATACACTGTACTTGCTGGGAACAGACGCGAGTGCTATTTGCACTGTGTATGGCAATGGAAGCTCAATAGTGACTCTTCTTAGTAGAAAACAACTCTTGCATGTAAGACCAGAAACTGCATGGGATTCAACTCCGTTTAGGACTGGGAAACAAACGCTAGCTCGCCTTGCAAGAAACACACTCTGCTTTTGAGAAAACTGCACTCTACTACTCTCCTGTGTTTCCTATAGGGCCAGAACAGTGAGCTTGCTCAGAACAAAAGAACTGTGCTGCCTACACACACGGGGCATATCTAGTTTAACTCTGCTTAGGAAACTGACAAGAACAGCAGCTTCTCTTCAGTCCAATACACTGTACTTGCTGGGAACAGACGCGAGTGCTATTTGCACTGTGTATGGCAATGGAAGCTCAATAGTGACTCTTCTTAGCAGAAAAAAACTCTTGCTCGTAAGACCAGAAACTGCATGGGATTCAACTCCGTTTAGGACTGGGAAACAAACGCTAGCTCGCCTTGCAAGAAACACAATCTGCTTTTCAGAAAACAGCACTCTTCTGCTCTCCTGTGTTTCCTATAGTGCCAGAACAGTGAGATTGCTCAGAACGAAAGAACTGTGCTTCCTACACACACGGGGCATATCTAGTTCAACTCTGCTTAGGAAACTGACAAGAACAGTAGCTTCTCTTCAGTCCAATACACTGTACTTGCTGGGAACAGACGCGAGTGCTATTTGCACTGTGTATGGCAATGGGAGAGCAATAGTGACTCTTCTTAGCAGAAAACAACTCTTGCTCGTAGGACCAGAAACTGCATGGGATTCAACTCCATTTAGGACTGGGAAACAAACGCTAGCTCGCCTTGCAAGAAACACACTCTGCTTTTGAGAAAACAGCACTCTTCTACTCTCCTGTGTTTCCTATTGGGCCAGAACAGTGAGCTTGCTCAGAACAAAAGAACTGTGCTTCCTACACACACGGGGCATATCTAGTTCAACTCTGCTTAGGAAACTGACAAGAACAGTAGCTTCTCTTCAGTCCAATACACTGTACTTGCTGGGAACAGACGCGAGTGCTATTTGCACTGCATATGGCAATGGGAGCCCAATAGTGACTCTTCTTAGCAGAAAACAACTCTTGCTCGTAGGACCAGAAACTGCATGGGATTCAACTCCGTTTAGGACTGGGAAACAAACGCTAGCTCGCCTTGCAAGAAGCACACTCTGCTTTTGAGAAAACAGCACTCTTTTGCTCTCCTGTGTTTCCTATAGGACCAGAACAGTGAGCTTGCTCAGAACGAAAGAACTGTGCTTCCTACACACACGAGGCATATCTAGTTCAACTCTGCTTAGGAAACTGACAAGAACAGTAGCTTCTCTTCAGTCCAATACACTGTACTTGCTGGGAACAGACGCGAGTGCTACTTGCACTGTGTATGGCAATGGGAGCGCAGTAGTGACTCTTCTTAGCAGAAAACAACTCTTGCTCGTAGGACCAGAAACTGCATTTGATTCAAGTCCATTTACGACTGGGAAACAAACGCTAGCTCACCTTACAAGAAATACACTCTGCTTATGAGAAAACAGCACTCTTCTACTCTCCTGTGTTTCCTATAGGGCCAGAACAGTGAGCTTGCTCAGAACAAAAGAACTGTGCTTCCTACACACACGGGGCATATCTAGTTCAACTCTGCTTAGGAAACTGACAAGAACAGTAGCTTCTCTTCAGTCCAATACACTGTACTTGCTGAGAACAGACGCGAGTGCTATTTGCACTGTGTATGGCAATGGGAGCGCAATAGTGACTCTTCTTAGCAGAAAACAACTCTTGCTAGTAGGACCAGAAACTGCATGGTATTCAACTCCGTTTAGGACTGGGAAACAAACGCTAGCTCGCCTTGCAAGAAGCACACTCTGCTTTTGAGAAAACAGCACTCTTCTACTCTCCTGTGTTTCCTATGGGGCCAGAACAGTGAGCTTGCTCAGAACAAAAGAACTGTGCTTCCTACACACACGGGGCATATCTAGTTCAACTCTGCTTAGGAAACTGACAAGAACAGTAGCTTCTCTTCAGTCCAATACACTGTACTTGCTGGGAACAGACGCGAGTGCTATTTGCACTGTGTATGGCAATGGGAGCGCAATAGTGACTCTTCTTAGCAGAAAACAACTCTTGCTCGTAGGACCAGAAACTGCATGGGATTCAACTCCGTTTAGGACTGGGAAACAAACGCTAGCTCGCCTTGCAAGAAACACACTCTGCTTTTGAGAAAACAGCACTCTTCTACTCTCCTGTGTTTCCTATAGGGCCAGAACAGTGAGCTTGCTCAGAACAAAAGAACTGTGCTTCCTACACACACGGGGCATATCTAGTTCAACTCTGCTTAGGAAACTGACAAGAACAGTAGCTTCTCTTCAGTCCAATACACTGTACTTGCTGGGAACAGACGCGAGTGCTATTTGCACTGTGTATGGCAATGGAAGCTCAATAGTGACTCTTCTTAGTAGAAAACAACTCTTGCATGTAAGACCAGAAACTGCATGGGATTCAACTCCGTTTAGGACTGGGAAACAAACGCTAGCTCGCCTTGCAAGAAACACACTCTGCTTTTGAGAAAACTGCACTCTACTACTCTCCTGTGTTTCCTATAGGGCCAGAACAGTGAGCTTGCTCAGAACAAAAGAACTGTGCTGCCTACACACACGGGGCATATCTAGTTTAACTCTGCTTAGGAAACTGACAAGAACAGTAGCTTCTCTTCAGTCCAATACACTGTACTTGCTGGGAACAGACGCGAGTGCTATTTGCACTGTGTATGGCAATGGGAGCGCAATAGTGACTCTTCTTAGCAGAAAACAACTCTTGCTCGTAGGACCAGAAACTGCATGGGATTCAACTCCGTTTAGGACTGGGAAACAAACGCTAGCTCGCCTTGCAAGAAACACACTCTGCTTTTGAGAAAACAGCACTCTTCTACTCTCCTGTGTTTCCTATAGGGCCAGAACAGTGAGCTTGCTCAGAACAAAAGAACTGTGCTTCCTACACACACGGGGCATATCTAGTTCAACTCTGCTTAGGAAACTGACAAGAACAGTAGCTTCTCTTCAGTCCAATACACTGTACTTGCTGGGAACAGACGCGAGTGCTATTTGCACTGTGTATGGCAATGGGAGCGCAATAGTGACTCTTCTTAGCAGAAAACAACTCTTGCTCGTAGGACCAGAAACTGCATGGGATTCAACTCCGTTTAGGACTGGGAAACAAACGCTAGCTCGCCTTGCAAGAAACACACTCTGCTTTTGAGAAAACAGCACTCTTCTACTCTCCTGTGTTTCCTATAGGGCCAGAACAGTGAGCTTGCTCAGAACAAAAGAACTGTGCTTCCTACACACACGGGGCATATCTAGTTCAACTCTGCTTAGGAAACTGACAAGAACAGTAGCTTCTCTTCAGTCCAATACACTGTACTTGCTGGGAACAGACGCGAGTGCTATTTGCACTGTGTATGGCAATGGAAGCTCAATAGTGACTCTTCTTAGTAGAAAACAACTCTTGCATGTAAGACCAGAAACTGCATGGGATTCAACTCCGTTTAGGACTGGGAAACAAACGCTAGCTCGCCTTGCAAGAAACACACTCTGCTTTTGAGAAAACTGCACTCTACTACTCTCCTGTGTTTCCTATAGGGCCAGAACAGTGAGCTTGCTCAGAACAAAAGAACTGTGCTGCCTACACACACGGGGCATATCTAGTTTAACTCTGCTTAGGAAACTGACAAGAACAGCAGCTTCTCTTCAGTCCAATACACTGTACTTGCTGGGAACAGACGCGAGTGCTATTTGCACTGTGTATGGCAATGGAAGCTCAATAGTGACTCTTCTTAGCAGAAAAAAACTCTTGCTCGTAAGACCAGAAACTGCATGGGATTCAACTCCGTTTAGGACTGGGAAACAAACGCTAGCTCGCCTTGCAAGAAACACAATCTGCTTTTCAGAAAACAGCACTCTTCTGCTCTCCTGTGTTTCCTATAGTGCCAGAACAGTGAGATTGCTCAGAACGAAAGAACTGTGCTTCCTACACACACGGGGCATATCTAGTTCAACTCTGCTTAGGAAACTGACAAGAACAGTAGCTTCTCTTCAGTCCAATACACTGTACTTGCTGGGAACAGACGCGAGTGCTATTTGCACTGTGTATGGCAATGGGAGAGCAATAGTGACTCTTCTTAGCAGAAAGCAACTCTTGCTCGTAGGACCAGAAACTGCATGGGATTCAACTCCATTTAGGACTGGGAAACAAACGCTAGCTCGCCTTGCAAGAAACACACTCTGCTTTTGAAAAAACAGCACTCTTCTACTCTCCTGTGTTTCCTATTGGGCCAGAACAGTGAGCTTGCTCAGAACAAAAGAACTGTGCTTCCTACACACACGGGGCATATCTAGTTCAACTCTGCTTAGGAAACTGACAAGAACAGTAGCTTCTCTTCAGTCCAATACACTGTACTTGCTGGGAACAGACGCGAGTGCTATTTGCACTGCATATGGCAATGGGAGCCCAATAGTGACTCTTCTTAGCAGAAAACAACTCTTGCTCGTAGGACCAGAAACTGCATGGGATTCAACTCCGTTTAGGACTGGGAAACAAACGCTAGCTCGCCTTGCAAGAAGCACACTCTGCTTTTGAGAAAACAGCACTCTTTTGCTCTCCTGTGTTTCCTATAGGACCAGAACAGTGAGCTTGCTCAGAACGAAAGAACTGTGCTTCCTACACACACGAGGCATATCTAGTTCAACTCTGCTTAGGAAACTGACAAGAACAGTAGCTTCTCTTCAGTCCAATACACTGTACTTGCTGGGAACAGACGCGAGTGCTACTTGCACTGTGTATGGCAATGGGAGCGCAGTAGTGACTCTTCTTAGCAGAAAACAACTCTTGCTCGTAGGACCAGAAACTGCATTTGATTCAAGTCCATTTACGACTGGGAAACAAACGCTAGCTCACCTTACAAGAAATACACTCTGCTTATGAGAAAACAGCACTCTTCTACTCTCCTGTGTTTCCTATAGGGCCAGAACAGTGAGCTTGCTCAGAACAAAAGAACTGTGCTTCCTACACACACGGGGCATATCTAGTTCAACTCTGCTTAGGAAACTGACAAGAACAGTAGCTTCTCTTCAGTCCAATACACTGTACTTGCTGAGAACAGACGCGAGTGCTATTTGCACTGTGTATGGCAATGGGAGCACAATAGTGACTCTTCTTAGCAGAAAACAACTCTTGCTAGTAGGACCAGAAACTGCATGGGATTCAACTCCGTTTAGGACTGGGAAACAAACGCTAGCTCGCCTTGCAAGAAGCACACTCTGCTTTTGAGAAAACAGCACTCTTCTACTCTCCTGTGTTTCCTATGGGGCCAGAACAGTGAGCTTGCTCAGAACAAAAGAACTGTGCTTCCTACACACACGGGGCATATCTAGTTCAACTCTGCTTAGGAAACTGACAAGAACAGTAGCTTCTCTTCAGTCCAATACACTGTACTTGCTGGGAACAGACGCGAGTGCTATTTGCACTGTGTATGGCAATGGGAGCTCAATAGTGACTCTTCTTAGCAGAAAACAACTCTTGCTCGTAGGACCAGAAACTGCATGGGATTCAACTCCGTTTAGGACTGGGAAACAAACGCTAGCTCGCCTTGCAAGAAACACACTCTGCTTTTGAGAAAACAGCACTCTTCTACTCTCCTGTGTTTCCTATAGGGCCAGAACAGTGAGCTTGCTCAGAACAAAAGAACTGTGCTTCCTACACACACGGGGCATATCTAGTTCAACTCTGCTTAGGAAACTGACAAGAACAGTAGCTTCTCTTCAGTCCAATACACTGTACTTGCTGGGAACAGACGCGAGTGCTATTTGCACTGTGTATGGCAATGGAAGCTCAATAGTGACTCTTCTTAGTAGAAAACAACTCTTGCATGTAAGACCAGAAACTGCATGGGATTCAACTCCGTTTAGGACTGGGAAACAAACGCTAGCTCGCCTTGCAAGAAACACACTCTGCTTTTGAGAAAACTGCACTCTACTACTCTCCTGTGTTTCCTATAGGGCCAGAACAGTGAGCTTGCTCAGAACAAAAGAACTGTGCTGCCTACACACACGGGGCATATCTAGTTTAACTCTGCTTAGGAAACTGACAAGAACAGCAGCTTCTCTTCAGTCCAATACACTGTACTTGCTGGGAACAGACGCGAGTGCTATTTGCACTGTGTATGGCAATGGGAGCGCAATAGTGACTCTTCTTAGCAGAAAACAACTCTTGCTCGTAGGACCAGAAACTGCATGGGATTCAACTCCGTTTAGGACTGGGAAACAAACGCTAGCTCGCCTTGCAAGAAACACACTCTGCTTTTGAGAAAACAGCACTCTTCTACTCTCCTGTGTTTCCTATATGGCCAGAACAGTGAGCTTGCTCAGAACAAAAGAACTGTGCTTCCTACACACACGGGGCATATCTAGTTCAACTCTGCTTAGGAAACTGACAAGAACAGTAGCTTCTCTTCAGTCCAATACACTGTACTTGCTGGGAACAGACGCGAGTGCTATTTGCACTGTGTATGGCAATGGGAGCGCAATAGTGACTCTTCTTAGCAGAAAACAACTCTTGCTCGTAGGACCAGAAACTGCATGGGATTCAACTCCGTTTAGGACTGGGAAACAAACGCTAGCTCGCCTTGCAAGAAACACACTCTGCTTTTGAGAAAACAGCACTCTTCTACTCTCCTGTGTTTCCTATAGGGCCAGAACAGTGAGCTTGCTCAGAACAAAAGAACTGTGCTTCCTACACACACGGGGCATATCTAGTTCAACTCTGCTTAGGAAACTGACAAGAACAGTAGCTTCTCTTCAGTCCAATACACTGTACTTGCTGGGAACAGACGCGAGTGCTATTTGCACTGTGTATGGCAATGGAAGCTCAATAGTGACTCTTCTTAGTAGAAAACAACTCTTGCATGTAAGACCAGAAACTGCATGGGATTCAACTCCATTTAGGACTGGGAAACAAACGCTAGCTCGCCTTGCAAGAAACACACTCTGCTTTTGAGAAAACTGCACTCTACTACTCTCCTGTGTTTCCTATAGGGCCAGAACAGTGAGCTTGCTCAGAACAAAAGAACTGTGCTGCCTACACACACGGGGCATATCTAGTTTAACTCTGCTTAGGAAACTGACAAGAACAGCAGCTTCTCTTCAGTCCAATACACTGTACTTGCTGGGAACAGACGCGAGTGCTATTTGCACTGTGTATGGCAATGGAAGCTCAATAGTGACTCTTCTTAGCAGAAAAAAACTCTTGCTCGTAAGACCAGAAACTGCATGGGATTCAACTCCGTTTAGGACTGGGAAACAAACGCTAGCTCGCCTTGCAAGAAACACAATCTGCTTTTCAGAAAACAGCACTCTTCTGCTCTCCTGTGTTTCCTATAGTGCCAGAACAGTGAGATTGCTCAGAACGAAAGAACTGTGCTTCCTACACACACGGGGCATATCTAGTTCAACTCTGCTTAGGAAACTGACAAGAACAGTAGCTTCTCTTCAGTCCAATACACTGTACTTGCTGGGAACAGACGCGAGTGCTATTTGCACTGTGTATGGCAATGGGAGAGCAATAGTGACTCTTCTTAGCAGAAAGCAACTCTTGCTCGTAGGACCAGAAACTGCATGGGATTCAACTCCATTTAGGACTGGGAAACAAACGCTAGCTCGCCTTGCAAGAAACACACTCTGCTTTTGAAAAAACAGCACTCTTCTACTCTCCTGTGTTTCCTATTGGGCCAGAACAGTGAGCTTGCTCAGAACAAAAGAACTGTGCTTCCTACACACACGGGGCATATCTAGTTCAACTCTGCTTAGGAAACTGACAAGAACAGTAGCTTCTCTTCAGTCCAATACACTGTACTTGCTGGGAACAGACGCGAGTGCTATTTGCACTGCATATGGCAATGGGAGCCCAATAGTGACTCTTCTTAGCAGAAAACAACTCTTGCTCGTAGGACCAGAAACTGCATGGGATTCAACTCCGTTTAGGACTGGGAAACAAACGCTAGCTCGCCTTGCAAGAAGCACACTCTGCTTTTGAGAAAACAGCACTCTTTTGCTCTCCTGTGTTTCCTATAGGACCAGAACAGTGAGCTTGCTCAGAACGAAAGAACTGTGCTTCCTACACACACGAGGCATATCTAGTTCAACTCTGCTTAGGAAACTGACAAGAACAGTAGCTTCTCTTCAGTCCAATACACTGTACTTGCTGGGAACAGACGCGAGTGCTACTTGCACTGTGTATGGCAATGGGAGCGCAGTAGTGACTCTTCTTAGCAGAAAACAACTCTTGCTCGTAGGACCAGAAACTGCATTTGATTCAAGTCCATTTACGACTGGGAAACAAACGCTAGCTCACCTTACAAGAAATACACTCTGCTTATGAGAAAACAGCACTCTTCTACTCTCCTGTGTTTCCTATAGGGCCAGAACAGTGAGCTTGCTCAGAACAAAAGAACTGTGCTTCCTACACACACGGGGCATATCTAGTTCAACTCTGCTTAGGAAACTGACAAGAACAGTAGCTTCTCTTCAGTCCAATACACTGTACTTGCTGAGAACAGACGCGAGTGCTATTTGCACTGTGTATGGCAATGGGAGCACAATAGTGACTCTTCTTAGCAGAAAACAACTCTTGCTAGTAGGACCAGAAACTGCATGGGATTCAACTCCGTTTAGGACTGGGAAACAAACGCTAGCTCGCCTTGCAAGAAGCACACTCTGCTTTTGAGAAAACAGCACTCTTCTACTCTCCTGTGTTTCCTATGGGGCCAGAACAGTGAGCTTGCTCAGAACAAAAGAACTGTGCTTCCTACACACACGGGGCATATCTAGTTCAACTCTGCTTAGGAAACTGACAAGAACAGTAGCTTCTCTTCAGTCCAATACACTGTACTTGCTGGGAACAGACGCGAGTGCTATTTGCACTGTGTATGGCAATGGGAGCGCAATAGTGACTCTTCTTAGCAGAAAACAACTCTTGCTCGTAGGACCAGAAACTGCATGGGATTCAACTCCGTTTAGGACTGGGAAACAAACGCTAGCTCGCCTTGCAAGAAACACACTCTGCTTTTGAGAAAACAGCACTCTTCTACTCTCCTGTGTTTCCTATAGGGCCAGAACAGTGAGCTTGCTCAGAACAAAAGAACTGTGCTTCCTACACACACGGGGCATATCTAGTTCAACTCTGCTTAGGAAACTGACAAGAACAGTAGCTTCTCTTCAGTCCAATACACTGTACTTGCTGGGAACAGACGCGAGTGCTATTTGCACTGTGTATGGCAATGGAAGCTCAATAGTGACTCTTCTTAGTAGAAAACAACTCTTGCATGTAAGACCAGAAACTGCATGGGATTCAACTCCGTTTAGGACTGGGAAACAAACGCTAGCTCGCCTTGCAAGAAACACACTCTGCTTTTGAGAAAACTGCACTCTACTACTCTCCTGTGTTTCCTATAGGGCCAGAACAGTGAGCTTGCTCAGAACAAAAGAACTGTGCTGCCTACACACACGGGGCATATCTAGTTTAACTCTGCTTAGGAAACTGACAAGAACAGCAGCTTCTCTTCAGTCCAATACACTGTACTTGCTGGGAACAGACGCGAGTGCTATTTGCACTGTGTATGGCAATGGAAGCTCAATAGTGACTCTTCTTAGCAGAAAAAAACTCTTGCTCGTAAGACCAGAAACTGCATGGGATTCAACTCCGTTTAGGACTGGGAAACAAACGCTAGCTCGCCTTGCAAGAAACACAATCTGCTTTTCAGAAAACAGCACTCTTCTGCTCTCCTGTGTTTCCTATAGTGCCAGAACAGTGAGCTTGCTCAGAACAAAAGAACTGTGCTTCCTACACACACGGGGCATATCTAGTTCAACTCTGCTTAGGAAACTGACAAGAACAGTAGCTTCTCTTCAGTCCAATACACTGTACTTGCTGGGAACAGACGCGAGTGCTATTTGCACTGTGTATGGCAATGGGAGCGCAATAGTGACTCTTCTTAGCAGAAAACAACTCTTGCTCGTAGGACCAGAAACTGCATGGGATTCAACTCCGTTTAGGACTGGGAAACAAACGCTAGCTCGCCTTGCAAGAAACACACTCTGCTTTTGAGAAAACAGCACTCTTCTACTCTCCTGTGTTTCCTATAGGGCCAGAACAGTGAGCTTGCTCAGAACAAAAGAACTGTGCTTCCTACACACACGGGGCATATCTAGTTCAACTCTGCTTAGGAAACTGACAAGAACAGTAGCTTCTCTTCAGTCCAATACACTGTACTTGCTGGGAACAGACGCGAGTGCTATTTGCACTGTGTATGGCAATGGGAGCGCAATAGTGACTCTTCTTAGCAGAAAACAACTCTTGCTCGTAGGACCAGAAACTGCATGGGATTCAACTCCGTTTAGGACTGGGAAACAAACGCTAGCTCGCCTTGCAAGAAACACACTCTGCTTTTGAGAAAACAGCACTCTTCTACTCTCCTGTGTTTCCTATAGGGCCAGAACAGTGAGCTTGCTCAGAACAAAAGAACTGTGCTTCCTACACACACGGGGCATATCTAGTTCAACTCTGCTTAGGAAACTGACAAGAACAGTAGCTTCTCTTCAGTCCAATACACTGTACTTGCTGGGAACAGACGCGAGTGCTATTTGCACTGTGTATGGCAATGGAAGCTCAATAGTGACTCTTCTTAGTAGAAAACAACTCTTGCATGTAAGACCAGAAACTGCATGGGATTCAACTCCGTTTAGGACTGGGAAACAAACGCTAGCTCGCCTTGCAAGAAACACACTCTGCTTTTGAGAAAACTGCACTCTACTACTCTCCTGTGTTTCCTATAGGGCCAGAACAGTGAGCTTGCTCAGAACAAAAGAACTGTGCTGCCTACACACACGGGGCATATCTAGTTTAACTCTGCTTAGGAAACTGACAAGAACAGCAGCTTCTCTTCAGTCCAATACACTGTACTTGCTGGGAACAGACGCGAGTGCTATTTGCACTGTGTATGGCAATGGAAGCTCAATAGTGACTCTTCTTAGCAGAAAAAAACTCTTGCTCGTAAGACCAGAAACTGCATGGGATTCAACTCCGTTTAGGACTGGGAAACAAACGCTAGCTCGCCTTGCAAGAAACACAATCTGCTTTTCAGAAAACAGCACTCTTCTGCTCTCCTGTGTTTCCTATAGTGCCAGAACAGTGAGATTGCTCAGAACGAAAGAACTGTGCTTCCTACACACACGGGGCATATCTAGTTCAACTCTGCTTAGGAAACTGACAAGAACAGTAGCTTCTCTTCAGTCCAATACACTGTACTTGCTGGGAACAGACGCGAGTGCTATTTGCACTGTGTATGGCAATGGGAGAGCAATAGTGACTCTTCTTAGCAGAAAGCAACTCTTGCTCGTAAAACCAGAAACTGCATGGGATTCAACTCCATTTAGGACTGGGAAACAAACGCTAGCTCGCCTTGCAAGAAACACACTCTGCTTTTGAGAAAACAGCACTCTTCTACTCTCCTGTGTTTCCTATTGGGCCAGAACAGTGAGCTTGCTCAGAACAAAAGAACTGTGCTTCCTACACACACGGGGCATATCTAGTTCAACTCTGCTTAGGAAACTGACAAGAACAGTAGCTTCTCTTCAGTCCAATACACTGTACTTGCTGGGAACAGACGCGAGTGCTATTTGCACTGCATATGGCAATGGGAGCCCAATAGTGACTCTTCTTAGCAGAAAACAACTCTTGCTCGTAGGACCAGAAACTGCATGGGATTCAACTCCGTTTAGGACTGGGAAACAAACGCTAGCTCGCCTTGCAAGAAGCACACTCTGCTTTTGAGAAAACAGCACTCTTTTGCTCTCCTGTGTTTCCTATAGGACCAGAACAGTGAGCTTGCTCAGAACGAAAGAACTGTGCTTCCTACACACACGAGGCATATCTAGTTCAACTCTGCTTAGGAAACTGACAAGAACAGTAGCTTCTCTTCAGTCCAATACACTGTACTTGCTGGGAACAGACGCGAGTGCTACTTGCACTGTGTATGGCAATGGGAGCGCAGTAGTGACTCTTCTTAGCAGAAAACAACTCTTGCTCGTAGGACCAGAAACTGCATTTGATTCAAGTCCATTTACGACTGGGAAACAAACGCTAGCTCACCTTACAAGAAATACACTCTGCTTATGAGAAAACAGCACTCTTCTACTCTCCTGTGTTTCCTATAGGGCCAGAACAGTGAGCTTGCTCAGAACAAAAGAACTGTGCTTCCTACACACACGGGGCATATCTAGTTCAACTCTGCTTAGGAAACTGACAAGAACAGTAGCTTCTCTTCAGTCCAATACACTGTACTTGCTGGGAACAGACGCGAGTGCTATTTGCACTGTGTATGGCAATGGAAGCTCAATAGTGACTCTTCTTAGTAGAAAACAACTCTTGCATGTAAGACCAGAAACTGCATGGGATTCAACTCCGTTTAGGACTGGGAAACAAACGCTAGCTCGCCTTGCAAGAAACACACTCTGCTTTTGAGAAAACTGCACTCTACTACTCTCCTGTGTTTCCTATAGGGCCAGAACAGTGAGCTTGCTCAGAACAAAAGAACTGTGCTGCCTACACACACGGGGCATATCTAGTTTAACTCTGCTTAGGAAACTGACAAGAACAGCAGCTTCTCTTCAGTCCAATACACTGTACTTGCTGGGAACAGACGCGAGTGCTATTTGCACTGTGTATGGCAATGGAAGCTCAATAGTGACTCTTATTAGCAGAAAAAAACTCTTGCTCGTAAGACCAGAAACTGCATGGGATTCAACTCCGTTTAGGACTGGGAAACAAACGCTAGCTCGCCTTGCAAGAAACACAATCTGCTTTTCAGAAAACAGCACTCTTCTGCTCTCCTGTGTTTCCTATAGTGCCAGAACAGTGAGCTTGCTCAGAACGAAAGAACTGTGCTTCCTACACACACGGGGCATATCTAGTTCAACTCTGCTTAGGAAACTGACAAGAACAGTAGCTTCTCTTCAGTCCAATACACTGTACTTGCTGGGAACAGACGCGAGTGCTATTTGCACTGTGTATGGCAATGGGAGCGCAATAGTGACTCTTCTTAGCAGAAAACAACTCTTGCTCGTAGGACCAGAAACTGCATGGGATTCAACTCCGTTTAGGACTGGGAAACAAACGCTAGCTCGCCTTGCAAGAAACACACTCTGCTTTTGAGAAAACAGCACTCTTCTACTCTCCTGTGTTTCCTATAGGGCCAGAACAGTGAGCTTGCTCAGAACAAAAGAACTGTGCTTCCTACACACACGGGGCATATCTAGTTCAACTCTGCTTAGGAAACTGACAAGAACAGTAGCTTCTCTTCAGTCCAATACACTGTACTTTCTGGGAACAGACGCGAGTGCTATTTGCACTGTGTATGGCAATGGAAGCTCAATAGTGACTCTTCTTAGTAGAAAACAACTCTTGCATGTAAGACCAGAAACTGCATGGGATTCAACTCCGTTTAGGACTGGGAAACAAACGCTAGCTCGCCTTGCAAGAAACACACTCTGCTTTTGAGAAAACTGCACTCTACTACTCTCCTGTGTTTCCTATAGGGCCAGAACAGTGAGCTTGCTCAGAACAAAAGAACTGTGCTGCCTACACACACGGGGCATATCTAGTTTAACTCTGCTTAGGAAACTGACAAGAACAGCAGCTTCTCTTCAGTCCAATACACTGTACTTGCTGGGAACAGACGCGAGTGCTATTTGCACTGTGTATGGCAATGGAAGCTCAATAGTGACTCTTCTTAGCAGAAAAAAACTCTTGCTCGTAAGACCAGAAACTGCATGGGATTCAACTCCGTTTAGGACTGGGAAACAAACGCTAGCTCGCCTTGCAAGAAACACAATCTGCTTTTCAGAAAACAGCACTCTTCTGCTCTCCTGTGTTTCCTATAGTGCCAGAACAGTGAGCTTGCTCAGAACGAAAGAACTGTGCTTCCTACACACACGGGGCATATCTAGTTCAACTCTGCTTAGGAAACTGACAAGAACAGTAGCTTCTCTTCAGTCCAATACACTGTACTTGCTGGGAACAGACGCGAGTGCTATTTGCACTGTGTATGGCAATGGGAGCGCAATAGTGACTCTTCTTAGCAGAAAACAACTCTTGCTCGTAGGACCAGAAACTGCATGGGATTCAACTCCGTTTAGGACTGGGAAACAAACGCTAGCTCGCCTTGCAAGAAACACACTCTGCTTTTGAGAAAACAGCACTCTTCTACTCTCCTGTGTTTCCTATAGGGCCAGAACAGTGAGCTTGCTCAGAACAAAAGAACTGTGCTTCCTACACACACGGGGCATATCTAGTTCAACTCTGCTTAGGAAACTGACAAGAACAGTAGCTTCTCTTCAGTCCAATACACTGTACTTGCTGGGAACAGACGCGAGTGGTATTTGCACTGTGTATGGCAATGGGAGCGCAATAGTGACTCTTCTTAGCAGAAAACAACTCTTGCTCGTAGGACCAGAAACTGCATGGGATTCAACTCCGTTTAGGACTGGGAAACAAACGCTAGCTCGCCTTGCAAGAAACACACTCTGCTTTTGAGAAAACAGCACTCTTCTACTCTCCTGTGTTTCCTATAGGGCCAGAACAGTGAGCTTGCTCAGAACAAAAGAACTGTGCTTCCTACACACACGGGGCATATCTAGTTCAACTCTGCTTAGGAAACTGACAAGAACAGTAGCTTCTCTTCAGTCCAATACACTGTACTTGCTGGGAACAGACGCGAGTGCTATTTGCACTGTGTATGGCAATGGAAGCTCAATAGTGACTCTTCTTAGTAGAAAACAACTCTTGCATGTAAGACCAGAAACTGCATGGGATTCAACTCCGTTTAGGACTGGGAAACAAACGCTAGCTCGCCTTGCAAGAAACACACTCTGCTTTTGAGAAAACTGCACTCTACTACTCTCCTGTGTTTCCTATAGGGCCAGAACAGTGAGCTTGCTCAGAACAAAAGAACTGTGCTGCCTACACACACGGGGCATATCTAGTTTAACTCTGCTTAGGAAACTGACAAGAACAGCAGCTTCTCTTCAGTCCAATACACTGTACTTGCTGGGAACAGACGCGAGTGCTATTTGCACTGTGTATGGCAATGGAAGCTCAATAGTGACTCTTCTTAGCAGAAAAAAACTCTTGCTCGTAAGACCAGAAACTGCATGGGATTCAACTCCATTTAGGACTGGGAAACAAACGCTAGCTCGCCTTGCAAGAAACACAATCTGCTTTTCAGAAAACAGCACTCTTCTGCTCTCATGTGTTTCCTATAGTGCCAGAACAGTGAGCTTGCTCAGAACGAAAGAACTGTGCTTCCTACACACACGGGGCATATCTAGTTCAACTCTGCTTAGGAAACTGACAAGAACAGTAGCTTCTCTTCAGTCCAATACACTGTACTTTCTGGGAACAGACGCGAGTGCTATTTGCACTGTGTATGGCAATGGGAGAGCAATAGTGACTCTTCTTAGCAGAAAACAACTCTTGCTCGTAGGACCAGAAACTGCATGGGATTCAACTCCATTTAGGACTGGGAAACAAACGCTAGCTCGCCTTGCAAGAAACACACTCTGCTTTTGAGAAAACAGCACTCTTCTACTCTCCTGTGTTTCCTATTGGGC